>NC_134177.1:2450398-2527898 GCF_964188355.1 Buteo buteo | reverse complement strand
AAATAGTAGGAGTTATCTCAAACAGCTAATCAGTTACAAATAATAATTGGTCTGTGTAACCTATATCTAACACTATTTTATAAGAAGGCCCCAACCTGCTTATTTCTACGAATTCTTAAATTTTCTTAAAAACTTCCAAACGGTTGGTTATTATTATAACCTTGCCAGGAACACATGAGCACTGGCTGTGTTCTCGCACTTAACACTCCAGAAGCAATCACCTATGTATCTACTACCCTTTACAAAGGAAGGAATCAACAAGATTCAAGTTGAAGATTCAAGTTTAACGCTTACCTGAACAAATAGCAAACGAATGACTGTTAAAAGAGTTCATATGAGCAAACCACCTTGTATGTAAAATGCCTTAACTCTATGCATATGCAGTAAATGAGAAAGAGATGTGAATGACAGGAATTAGAAAGGAAATAAATGCATCAGCATTTCTCACAACATCACAAGCTACAGACTAACATCTGCAAGGGTTATGATACCACTAGCACCTTTCAGCACCATTTCCCTTCCACTAATCTGATTACCCACCTGATGATAGGAAAACATTTTACTTGTACATTTGTATTTCATGATGATTTCCCATCTTTAGAAGACTTTCTGCACAACTGTTTCCTGAAGTAGACAGCTCCAGGCTAAAGATTCTTGCCCCATCATAGGGGTATACTAATCCCATTGCCCAAATGGGAAGAAAAGAAAGTTATAAAGTTCAGACAACCCATTCCTATCCGCCTGTGCACGCTCTGCCCATGTGGCTGTTCTTGTGCCAGAGTGGGGAGACTTCACAGAATACCTTCTTTCCTTACGAGGAAAAAGTGAATTCCATGCTAAATCGCCATTACTGTATCCCATCACCATGTTCCTGTTCTCCTCTAATGCTGCCTCCTATCTTCTGGACTAAAACTGTCCTCTCTAGAGGTGCCTCATCAGTGATCTCACCCAGGAGGAGAATTTGGTCAGAAGTTAAGAGTGGGGAGATAGAATGTGGAAATTACAACTCCCCAAGAACACCATGGTGGTTTTCCTAAGGGAATTTTTTTCAGGTTTTGATGATCAGCATTTTATGAAAGGAGATGTGTGAAAGAAATGCCTTTTAAAATTTAAAAAAAAAAAGTGGAAAACCTCATTTTCAATTAAATACAATTTCAACAGGAAAAAAACCCCAACCATCCATTCAGCCTGACACTTCTTCAATAAGAGAGAAATCAAGCTTGCAGAATATAATTGACCAGCATGGAATTTTGCCAGGATACCAAGATAAACATAATTACTCATATTAAGAGTGTTAATTAATTGTTTGTGAGCACAAATAATTGGCTGCTTGGTTTTATAGCTCGTTAGAAAGCCAACAATTCTATTAGACGTTGCTGTCCAGTAGCCATACTAGGACCACTGAGCTGTAATCACCAGAAGTCTGAAACTAAGCCAGTGAAAATCAGTGAGAGGTCAACCCCTGAAATCAAACTCCAAGAAAAAACATAGTGATTCCTAGTAAATAAGTATTAACACTTTTTAGATAAAGGAAGGGCTTTTTTTTTGTTAGGGTTTTGTGTTTGGTTTGGTGGTTTTTTTTTGTTGGTTAATCATTTATGCAGATTTTTCTACCAAAGATCTCTTTAAAAATCCCTAGAGAGCTGCCAGATGGAGTTAACCAATATTAGTTATGAATTAGTGACCTTGAAATACACTACCTATGACACGTTATGCAACTAAAAGTGTAAATAGCGAACTCCAGCAGCTTCCTTGGCAGAGCTCTGCACAAGCACTGCGATAGTCAGCTTCGCAAGAGCTTGATCCATACCTGCTGGGGGTTATTGATTAACACACAACACGGGGAGCGCCTGCGTTCTTGGCAGACAATAACTATATTCTTACAAACCGCTGATGGGCTAAACAAGCTATTAATGACAGGTTGCTCTTCATCATTTAAAACGGACAGACTCTGCTGCTTGACCACAAGGACAAGCAGGTTATTGCTTTGAAATGTTATACAAAAGACACAAATAAGGTATCTCTAATGAATAAACCACACGTATGGCTCCATGATTCTTTTTTAGAAGAGCTATTAATAGAAAACAGGACCTATTCAGAGTTGCAGATATATAATAATCTATTCCAAGGTTTCTATAGTTTGTTAACAAATTTGTTACTCGGAAAAGGAATTAGCTAAGTATAATTTGGCAAATAACCACCAAAATTTTTGGAATACAGGACTAATTCCCCTATGCTTAGAACTTTGCCTTTTCTTTTCTTAACTAGCTATAAATAAAATAGGCTTCTGAGCGGATGTAGCTATTGGGGGTCAGCAGGGAGTGTGGCCATGACCCACTCGCATGGTCAGCCAGGCACACTGGACAACCCTTCCTCCCAGCAGCAGCGACCAGCGCAGCTCCTCCGGGAGGGCCCGCTCTGACTGACTCTGAGAAACAGGCACATGCACCTGCTGGGAAGTCCTCCAATCTACAAAGAAAATATTTTTGTTTATAAAAGCATCCAGTTTTGAACTGGAAGTATTTCCAAATAACAATTCGTAAAATATAAAACAGCAGTTGTTATACTACTTTATTGCACTGCTGTCTGCAGCTAGATGCTAGATATCAGGACAGCAGAACCTACTTAAACAAGGGTAAGCAGTAAAACACAGGAACACACAGATCCCATAGGATTATATCACAAATTGTAAAACACCCTTTTTTACAGAAGGGATTAATTAATAGATTCAATATAAAGATTCTTCTTTTTTCCTAGGGGGAAAATACTTCTTTACAAGTATTTGGAGATGCAGTAATTTAAAGTAGTAGAACCAGAGCAATCATGTGGCTTAATTCTTCTGAGGAATATCCCTATAATTTATTGGAGTTCAAAAGGTCTTCGTGAACTTGCCTGACATAACACTGAGATACAAAACAGTTTCCAGCATGAATACTCCCATCTGTGGGTGTCTTGGGAAAGAGTTCATTTCCTTGAGCACCCGTTCCCAGGACCAATTTTCTAACATCACAGGGAAAAGGAAAAAAGTCTCAAACCTAGAGGTTTTTGACAGATCTTTCACAGAAATACAAAGCAGCTAACGTGTTTAATGAAGACAAAATTTTATTCAAACACAGAGTGAGTTACCCCGTAAAGAACTTAAGGCATCATTACTCTGCAGAGAACCTTTCCAGTACATTTGCCCCCAAATCCCAGAGAAACCCTGAACACCAGTGATGCTGTTCCTGGTCCATCCCCCCATCCCCAGCTACTCAAAACCCATAGAGCCTCTTCCTCCTGCACCTGCTGGTTTGAGGTGACATTATAAATCAGACCTGCAGCTCCAGCTATTGCAGCACTCCCAATTTAGAAAAAGAACCAGTCATGGTCATCTGTCAAGACTACAGCATCTTTATAATGCATTAGAAAAATTCTCTGAACCCATCAGATTACAACTACCTGACACCAGCAGAGGAATGAAACATTTTAAAAATTTATTTAAGAGATTCAACTAGCATGCAAGGTACCAATGAAACTAGCAAACAAGATTAATTTTCAAACTGCTCTAAGAACTATTCATAACACTCAGCTATTTATTCCATTTACAGATTCAAAATACTAGTTGCAATGGAACATTTAATATGCCACCATTATAAAGGGGAAAGTGTTGACAACTATGCCAGAATATACATCCTTTTCATCCCGCTGTTACTCCAAGATGATATTGGTACACAAGCTCCTACAAATCATATTTCCCAAGTGATTCCCAAAATGGGAAGCAACAACAGAAAAGCAATTTTTTCAAATGCTCGTGTAATACATTGTGCTAAGATTTTATTTTAATAGCAGTATAGAACAGTATATATTATTTAGATATTATATGAAAAAATTAAACATGAATTTAAACACTTCTCATGATGTACTGAGATATACGTGCCATTAATAGTGAATATTTTGATTTAATGGGATTTAATAATCTGTTTAGATGAACTACTTAATGTTCTGATGATTGCTGATACTAACATCCTAGGCTCAATGAGCTTCAGACTTGTGACAATATTGTATTTCTTCCAGTTTTGATCAACTGATTAGTTTTTAATGCTAAGTATGTCTTGCCATCAGTTGCAGTTTGAATATGTTTACTTAAACCAAAAATATTTTGCATCTCAATTATTATTTTATACTGCAGCACTGAATGGAATTTAAGTCAATACATTATTCATAAAGCAAAGACAAGAGAAAAAACAAAGCTGTGCACTTCTTTCAAAGACTTCAAATTACTAAAACATACCATATTTATGCATGCAATATTTGATTGTGTGTGTCTTTTTTTTTTTTTTTTTTTTTTTATCACAAGTTTGTTGTTTTCAGATCAGGATATGCCAAAAATCCAACACCAAACAATTTTTGTTTATAATTAAGGCAATCATCAATCCAAGGATTGTAGTCCATTTTATTTCATCTCTACATCAAAAAAAGTAATTTAAAAAAATTAAAATTCCCTTGAAATGGTAAGATAAATGAAAATGTAAGTGCCTTCACATAATAACAGTAAGCTGACCCTCTGGGAAATGGTTGACTTTCTCAATTCAAGGTATTCAAAGCTCATTCAAAAGTGTTCATTTGGAATGCAGATATCAAAGATGATGCAAATGTTCAAGAGAAAATTAAAACTTACCAGATGTTCTAATCCAGCTTTGATGTTTCCAGAGTCCCTGTAACAGAAGAACAAAAGTTCTAAATAGTTGCTAAACCCTTGTCTACAACGATTTATGTTTAACTCAAAAATGTCAAAGCCATGTAATTTCTCGAGTATGTAAAATTTTTATTTTTAATATCTTAATCATTGCAATACCTGAAAAGTATCAATTATCCTAATGCGCAGCTACAGAATTATTTAAACCCTCAAATTTTACCTGCCCTGAAATTGCTATAAAATGTAGCAACACAACAAGACACTCATTTAAAAAACAACATTTTAAATGTAATTATCCCACTATTCAAATTGGAAATAATAAACCAAGACAGTGTGTAATGCTATTTATCAAATCTACATTCAGTGGCTCACGGTTCTGCTTTGCCACTACTTCAATAATAAAATTCTGTGACTGTTTACAAAGGTGATGGGCTGAATGAATTGTATATTAACTAACTAGGTCGTGGCAGCCATACCGAAACTTTGCAGTTGACTTTTGACAGCTGAAAAAAATACAAATGTACAGATACAAAAATGAGAAGTAAAGGCATGTAAAGACAGCTGCAAAAAAATGGACCAAACTATCAAAAATAAAAACACCGAAAACCAAGGAGAATTCAGAGTGAAAACTAATCCTTAACGCATCCTGCTATGTAAAAAAAAGATAACCTGAAAGAAAATCAAAGCAAAACAAATGAAAAGAATCCCCCAATCCCAAACCACTAAACAAGGAGGCTGGTTTCTGCTTCCATTGACTCCAGGTTCTACCTGCTTCCAAAAAAGTAACTGTGCCCTTTGAGGAAGATGGGCTGTAACCACAGCAAAAAAGGAGAAGGAATCTACAAGGATTTCAGGTAACCAGTTATTGAATTAGACAGTGTAGTATGTATTTGTATTTATAATATTAATTTTTCAACAAATTATTTAACTATATCAAACCACAGGAGCAAAAACCCCAACCGCGTTGCTCTAAGACAGCAAACTGTGCAAGACTGAGGCTTCCATTCTCTTTAATACTCAGTACAGGCTGAGTAAGACATAATGTGAAGTATGAAATTTGACTAAATACTGAACAAGGCTACATTCAGTTACACATTTTACCACCTTGCTGTACTATATTTTAGACTTTTTACAGAAAGCTTTTGTTGATAATTTCATAAAGCTTTCCAAAAAAAGTCTGCTATGCACTTTTGTTCTATTTGAACATATCATGAATGAAGCAAGAGAAAAAGATGCACTTCCCTTACACCAATATTTTTTATTTTGCAGCAAGGACTTATTATTTGAGTCCATATAGTATCTAAATGGAAATCATGTCCCACATACATTTTTGAGGTGCTAAATGGCCTTAAAGAATTTAATCACTTTGGAGGCAGGATCCAAGACGCTGATGCGAGGAGCTCCCAACTACTGGTATAAAACCTGCCCTGTTAGTGTTCTGTCTCCTGCGCTGTCCCTGTCATGACTTCATCAATATTTGTGCAACTCCTTTTGCCCTGTGCTGAAAGCAGACTTAATTCAATTATAGGTCTCAAAACTGATAAAAAAGGTCCTGAAGTGGAAAATGCGAAGAGATTATTGGCAAATGAATAAAGATTTGTATCGAACTAACACACAAGAGTACAGCAGGGTTGTTTTTTTTTTTTTTAATCATTCCCTGTCTTAAGTCTTCTGGGAACAGTGAGTTTCCCTTCCCCTCATGCAGCACATCGATTTCTGAATTAGACTGCAATATTAAATAATTAATATACTTGCCATGATTGATGTTTTGCATTAGTTGAATATTAGGTTATCAATCAAAATCCACTTGGTTTAATGTAATAATATTGAAAAAGTGTCACTGGCTGTTCATCCAATTTGTAGTTGAGGCAGCACAGATAGTAATATTGGTGTAACACAAGGCTCTAACGCAGGAAATGCAGTGGTTGAACATACATAAGGCAAACATTATCAAACTAACCAGGACAAGGTTGAGGTTGTCCTAAATAAACCTTGCGGCACCTGTCACTTCCAATGAAAACCTCTTTCCAGCCGGAGGCTGCTGTGCATCAATCAGCGATGACAACTAGTGAAGCCATGGCATAATTTGATCTTTCTACTTAAACAATAATTATACAAATAAGACTTCCATTACTACTATATTTCAAATATTGTTATGCAAAATCAGACCTGTTGCTACAGCTCAGCCTAACACATAACCTTAGATGTCTGCAGAATACCTTAATCATTAACACCATAAACCTCTACAGACAAAAGACAAGAGCAGTTTTATGCACATTCAATATTATAATACTTCTATAAAGGAACACCATAAGAAATTTATAGTAATTTTATATCATTATCAGGTAATAATGTTTTACTCAATTTTCACACCACACCACATAGTTCCTAACAAGATACATATTTGCCTTTCAAACCATCTCCAGTGCACCACATTTATTTTTTTGGTTCATCGGGCAAGCTTGGTTTTATTATTGAGTTTTTCTTTTTTCCATCTGAAAAGCTCTGGAATTGTGTTTCCCCACTATAGTCAAGACTTTGTGCTGTAAAATACTAGTTGACGTGCATATATTTTAAAATCATACATTAAAAACAGTAAGCACAATACTCAGGCTAATCCAAATGTTAGCTTTTGGTAATGCCAGGGGAAAAAACTGCAGCTGAGCTAAATTTGAATCACGGTCATGAGGGACCTGTAACAACAAGCCAGGAATTCAATTAAGCAAGTGTAGCCAGCTTCTGGATTACTTAAAACCATAGTGTAGGTAACTAATTGAGGTAGTGTTAACTTATACTGCTAGTTCTTTCACCAGTAAACTAAACTAAACTAAAAATGTTCACTAGCGCTTGCTGGAAATCTTGATTTTAACCTGGACATATATTCACAGTCATAAGAATAGGTCCCCGTATAAAACTAACCATTAGTCAAGGGAGCTGAATAATATGCGGTATCTTCAAAATATCCAAACTTTAGCTACTATAAAATACGATTTCACAAATAATTTACTTTTTAATAAATTTATAGCAGTCTCACACAGGAATTGTAGAATACTTGGTTTTGCACAAGAGAGCTTAATGAATTACTGGGTACATTTAGACACAGTACTCCAGAGCAAAGCACCCTCGAGAAGCTACAGTGTTAACATCATACTGCAATGCCAGTGACTTATTTTGTTACTGTGAGGCTACCTAAACCCAAAGAAATCTCAGAGATATTTTTACTTATCACCAAAATAGGCAACTGAGCTTGTTAGTATAGTGCGTCTCTGTCACCTGCTTGAAAATGACAATTATGAGAGGCGAGTTTAATCTGTGCTGCTATTCAGATCAGTAGCATCAAACTGGAAGTATCCTGCAATTTTAAAAAACTTATTCCAAAAGAAAACAAACCACGTCAGTCCGCGTTCTTCGGTTCCTCTCAAGTTGTTATCAACTCCTCCTCAACGCTTCCCTTACACCCACAGTCAATAATTTTCTTTGCCGTGGTTTTCCGGTTAGAATCCCTAGGCCATAGAACAATTCTACGGATTATCTGTATCTATGGATATTATAGGACGATTCAGGTTGAAGGGCCTCTGGGGGTCCGCAGTCCCACCCCCTGCTCAAGGCAGGGTCAGCTGTGAGGCCAGACCAGGCGTCTCGGAGCTTCACCCAGCCTGGTCTTGGAAGGACAACCTCGCTGGGCAACCCGTCTTGCTGATCAAACGTCCTCCCTGGGCGCATCCTTCCTCCCACCGAGTCCGAACGCCTCTTTTTTTCCAGCCTGTGCCGGTTGCACCTTTCCTCCCGCCACACACCCCTCCAAAGAGGCCGGCTCCTTCTCCTCGGCGACCTCCCTCCTCAGGGCGGCTGGCTGCTGTCAGGTGCCCTGGAAGCCATCTCTGCTCCAGGCTGAACCACCCCCTGTCCCTCAGGTCCCCTCACGGGGCAAGTGCCCCCGCCCCTGACCGCCTTGGTGGCCTGAACGCCACGCTCAACAGTCCCAATGCCTGATTTCTCTCCTCAGGAGCCAAATGAATAAATAAATCACCTCACCATTAGCAAGAGCTCGGGCAGAATCCCCTCCGCTTCCACAATGTTAACTACAAGCTGCAAAGAACAAGGTCACGGGCGGCATTTTGGGTCAGGCTGCACCACAGTCTCAAATAAAGGCCTTTTAACTCCACTCTTCATGAACACCAGCGTATTAGTGCTGTTGATCGGGCAGCATTGGCCCAAGTGGTTGCAGATAATTTTCACAGAACTCTCTCAAAAATCTCTTGGCTCACTCAACAAGCACATCACAAAATACTTTCGATACTCTGTGTCAAGCATCATTTTAAATTAATCCCTTTTTTGCCTCCAGTATTTTTCCTGGATGAAGGGCCTCATAGTCAAAGATGTTCTAGGAACAGCCTCACGTTCTCTTCTTTATCCTCACGTTAACATGCTTCTGCTGCTTGCTGTCATCTAATGGCCTTCCCTACAGCTCTTCTCTGAGTAACACACACATCCGCTATTTTTCTTTTGCATATTATCAATCCCTGCTTGTATTCTAGATAAATAACCTCAAAATAAACAGCTGAATCTCTTCAGAAGTCTTCAGAGCTTCTTTATGAACTTCAGCAGGTGACAATATATTAAACACTCACCCATACAAGCAACATGAAACAGGATAAACATATTATGCTAAACCCAGCTTGAGTGGTGGCCTAGTCCCTTCTCCCACCTCCCTAAGCTCTGTGCTGAAGGTAGATAAAGGGAGAGAAGACAGAAATGAGAACTACACCTTAGATGTTAGGAATTACACCAAGGGGTAGTGTAAAGAGGATGAGTGAGGCTACTGCCGTAAACATCATAGCCACTGCCTCTCCTGTCCTGAGCTTCTTCAGTGTGAGGAATCTACCTTGACCCAACATGGCCAAAGCGAGGAACAGTCTTACTAAATGCAACTATAGTGGAGATGACAGCTTTGGGAGAATTAGTCTAGTCATCTATCTCTAGACCTTTCTTTTTGTATATCATCTTTATTTTAGCAGATTAGCATCTCAAATTCAACAAGGACTTCACCTCATCATTTTCTGGTTCTGATACTCATAGTCTTCTCAAGGCTGATGTGCCAAGAGATACTTAGCTTGTCAGTAGGCACTGAAAAAAAAATCCAACTAATCTAAATCAGATTGAGAGAAGGAATTTATTACACTAGCCTTGACTACTCAATCTGTCAGCATTGTTAATACTCCAAATTTCTGACTAAATCCCAGCAAACACCAACAGTCAGTAACAATTTCCTTGCTCTCTCAGAATGGGGAAATCCCCCATCTAAAACTCTGCCAACCTGTGGCAAGATCATCTCTCTCAATGGCGAGTTGAAAGGCCAATATCTCATGATTTCCCAGACTAGAGTTGTGCCCTGTATATTCCTGGGAAGGAGAAAATTAGGTTTCCATGTGATTACACACTATTTAATTCTACCCTGGGATATCCCAAGATAGAGAACTTCTCCCTCGCTTATTTTATGAATTCAATCTTTGCTGGATTTACTTTCCTTGGCCTTAAAAGTCTGTACATCAGATTGAAGGTATTCCAGGTATTGAATTTTAGAGGAGGAGGCAAATAAGGAATAGTTCTTTTCCCACTGAAGTTTTTAACTTTTTTCTAACTTTTATCCCACGTGCACATTTTGGAATAAGGCATCGTGTGTACACATACACACACAGTTTAATCACAGCTGGATGGGTAGCCTGAACAACGCACTTGTGACCTTATCACCATTTAGTGATGCATTTATGCAAACATTTAAACCATGTTGTATTCTGGAATAGCTTCACAGACTAACGTTAAGCTCACAGAACATGCCAGACATCAAGAGTAAAAGAGTCATGGCCAGAGCATGCCTATGTTCAATTCCAGAAAAAAAAAAGCCTGGTATAGAAAAAAGTATTTTCTCCCTATTGGGAACAACTAGAATAAAAGCACACGATTATTACGTCTGCATGGTGACTGTTCAGAAGGCACTACATGTTTGAAGTCCTTCCCTGATCTAGGCTGAATTTCAGCTTCAGAGTTACAGAGTCCTGGATGCAGTTTTTAGAAATGGATACCTCCATCATATTCCACTAAATTTTGTAGGTTTTGTTTGTATTGTTGTGTTTTCTGTAAAATTATAGGCTAATGTTTCCAAATCTGACTTCAGACCATAGATACTTATTTCGGTAGGCTTTGAAGGACACAGCAAAGATTACATAAAAATCTAAGCCCTATGCCTGTCCTCTCCTTTGAAACCATCTTTAAGAGGACAGTGCTGATTCTCCTGGGTGAACAGGTAAATTCATACCTATTGACTTTTGATGACAAGCTGGTCCAATACCACACCGACGGCCTGGCAGAACTGCTGGCAAAGACTACGTAATGTGCAGAAAGAGAACTCCAGCAAACGTATTGCTCTTCCACACTACTACTTAACCTCCTCTGGATTATAAAGAAAAACCTGAGAAGTAGGGCTATATTTTTGTAGCCATAAGTGGAAGTTACATCAAAGGGAGCATACAAAAGGCAAGAGGAGAAAACCATAAAAGCAAGCTATTTTCTCCAGCCTCTCTTATACAAAGATGAAGGAAAAAAACTTGAGTTTTTTGAAAGCAACCAAATAACATATGCAAACAATATTACCAATAATGAAAATAAAAATCTTCGCAACCTACTGACTACGTAGGTTACAGAAAGACTCTCAGTACTATGTGTATCTCAAAGAGAATCCCTTGACAGTTGTAATGCCTTTAAGAGTTGTGGGTCCTTGTATCTAAAACCCCTGTTTTCATCCATTATTGGAGATCCAACCAATCTATAAAATGACTACAAAATAAAATGGTGAAAACAATTCAGCAGTGCAATGCCAGCATCAGAGAGGGTACAGGCGACAAGAAACACAGGGCAGCATCTGGCTGTTATTCCGATAGCACTAAGCATCCAGAAAACCAGCATAATACATTAGTTGAGAATTTTCTTTTGCACATAAGAGTTCAACAAGATGAGATATAGCTAAACTACTAATTTTATGCGGCTCTTTCTAATCTTTTTGATGAGAGCTTGGTCTGCACAAAAGAGCAAATGGTCAGGGAATCCTACACTCTGCTAGAAAAAGCATCCATGATATTTTTTGAAAAAGTGTGGAATGTTGTTTTGCTCTTACTTAATATCAGATTCAAATGTTCTGGAACTGATCCTGAAGTGTAAAGACTCCAAAGCTGGTGGTGGTGTGCTCAGTGGCTCCCTCGCTCCAGTCATCCAAATAATTTATTTCACTAGGGGAAAAATGGTAAGAAGTTTGGCCAATTACTAATAAATTTAAATGTAACAAAGATTCAAGAAGATCACATGAAGGTCACTTATCAAAAGTGGGAAGAAAAGCAGAAGTCACACACACACACAAACACATACGGAATAACTTGGAACTGCTGAAGAACTCAGTAGAGTATCATGCAAGCTAAATTGAATCTTGCTAAAACCAGGGACTTTAAACAGGACACAAGGTGAAACAATTTCCATAATATGTTATCCTAGAGAGAAGAAAAATCAGTACCCAAGAGACCTCATCAAATATTCAAGGAGTGGGGGGACCAAAATACCCTGGCTCACAGGGTAAAATTCCAGATTTTATGCAATTGAAATAAATACTGAAACTAAAGGAGGTGGGGGAAGGCAATGGACAGACAAAATACAGTGTTGATAGAATCAATATTTTCAAATAGACCCTACAAAAAAAATCCTTTTTCTCCATTAGTAATTCTCAGATAAATGAGAGCCAAAATAACTACCCCGAAAGTCCCAGTTCTGTTTTACCAAGACTTCAGGTCAGATATGGAAATCCTATAAATTATCACAGCAGATTTCTTTATCCTGGTTGCCAGTTCAAGTCATTCCTCACATAAACCTGGCAATTCAAAGGATCTTATAACATGCAAGTCCTTGCAGTTTTTATACGTGGAGTGGTTTTTTGTTGTTTTTTGGGTTTGTTTTTTTTCCCCTGGGTTTTGGTTGGTTGGTTTGTTGGGTTTTTGTCCTCCTGTTCTGTGCACGGGGTTCCCTTCACAAAGAGTAAAACCTTGTTAATCAACGTTTGCATTCCTAGCAAACATAAGCAATTAAGCTTCGGGCTTTGGAATGTCACTGTCTCTGTTAACCAGATTATTTGGTAATCTTAAATAAATTAGACAACTTTGGCCTGTTTTACCTTCTCTGTAATATTATTTAGTAGATATTCAATTAAAACACATCCTGTAGGTGAAAGCGTATGAAAACATTTCCGTAATGGACATTAGTGGTAGTAGGAAGTGTTGCTAATTAGCCTCAAAGTACAAAATAGATTACAAAAGTAGCAAAAAGCCCAGCAGTGTAAACGCACAGAACACTGCACTGAATATTAAACAAAGCAGAGCAAGTTTTAATGTTGGTAAGCATAACTATAGTAAAAACTCTCCGGACTAGTAAAGAGTGTTACAGGTTAATGAGGAACATATAAAGAGTGCACAATAATTATCATACCTAACACCTTACCATCTGTGTTTGGATGACTGCAGAATATAAACACAGTTTATCAGCATTAAGTCTGAAACTAATTACACATGTATTTCTATTAGCATACTGTTAGGATAAATATTTAAAACATTAGATTTTCCTCAGCTGCACTCAGCTCTCAGTATTGAAGGATATTAAATTTAAAGTCAGTGAGAAAATTTAAATGTTCTAAGCACTAAAACAATTTGAGTACAATCAATTTTCCATTTTCTGAAAGCTTCTAAATCCTCCTCATTCACCCAATTACTACTGTACTTAACCTAATGAAATTTTATTCTGCAGGAACAATACTATTCTTAAACAAATTTTTGAAAAATATAAGATTAAAAACTTCTAGACAAAGAATAAACTCCTAGAGAAAAGATGCAAATAAAATTACTATCATAATCTTTTGTTTTTTATTTGCAAGTATAAAACTGAAGAGAAACAAAAGCATGGAACATAGCATCTGTCATATCAGAATATAAAAAGATGATCCTGGCACAAAATGAAAAAGCTCTAATTCATTTGCAAATCAAGCCTGCCAGTTCTATTTCAAGCTGGCGGTAACTGTCAAGAGTTAACAAGATAATCACTTTCAATCCTGCCTTCAATGGTACATTACACTGTTATTCCATTCAATAAGGCCGTTCTTTGGGGCACTAGATGAATGGTTTTCATTTCTAACTCACACAAAAAGTTGCAAAAAAAATCCATGGGGCTTAAGAAAGAAATCCCTTTATGGGCATTTATCTGCCGGCACTTGCTTTTAGGCAAAATGAGATATTTGGATACATTGGTGTCCATTCACTTCCTCTATTCCTTCAGGCCCTCAGTCTGTTGATAAAAAAAAAAAAAAAAAAAAAAAAGGCACACAAGGAAACCTCAAGCCTGTTCCATTTTTTTTAAACTATTTATGCACTTTAAACAAGTTCTGTAAGAATGTTTTGTAAATACTTCAAGAATACACAGCTCACTACACCACACTGAAATGACATCGTACTTGAACAGATCCATCTTTGTCTAGATTCATTATAAACTGTACAAAAAATAGTAAATGCTCAGGAAAATTGTGCTTAGGAAAACAATAACCAGTTCCTCATTAAATGTTCAATAAAAATAAAGTTACCAATTAAAGGCATTATACCTACTAAACAAGTTAATGTGGAATTTGTCTGTATTAATTATTTGTAAATTTTTTTTAAGATTCTGTGCTATGCATTCTTCCCAAAAGGATAAAAATCTTATAGAAGTTTATTAAGTTATTAAGTATTTAAAACTTATTTGCTGGCACACAACTTTCTACTAATCTCTGCAAAAAAAATAAAACTTCATGCTTTCGCTCATTGCTCCAAATTCATGTTGTAAGTTACTGCCTGCACGTTAAGGTTGTACTGTACAGATATGCATATATATAATATTCTACAGTAACAATTTAAATCTTCTGTACTAACTTTAGAAAAAAAAAAGGCACTAAATCTTTTTTTTTTTTCCTTCCTTAAATCCCCATAGATCTCCTTTAAATCCCCCATAGAACAAAGCTGATACCTATATTTAATATCTTAACTGAGTTAAGCTTATCCTGTCTCAGGTCTGTTACCCATAATCAATGCCAACAAGCACACTGTCAATACCCATCTGCAGATACCTTTTTTTTTTTAATAAAAATAAATAAAATGTGCCTCAAACTCAAAGACCCCATCTTGCCAGTCACTTCTTATGCTATTTGCATACCTTACAAAGAAGGTTTTTGATCGTCTTTATAATCCATCACTACAAGTCAGACAACTTTTTCCATACACCCCTCGTGCAAATGCTCCTTTATAGTAAGGGCTTCTTTTATGAGAAATCTAAACACCAGAAGTTACCGGCAGACTTGCAGGCTTTGGTTTTGTTCTTTGCACTTCACAACTTTCTTCAGAGAGATGTTCTTATAATTAAAAAGATACTGTAACAAAACAAAACCTATATGCCTGTATTTATGCAGCACTAGAACACAGTCATTTTGCTGCCCTACAGCCCCTGCTTCCTGAAAAGAGAGAACATAAAATAAAATGAATTAAAAGTTCACACACTTTGGAAGGACCTTGAAAGAGCACAAGATGTTGCACTTTGAACACAAATTTGTAGAAAGTGGACAGATGGATTTCAAACAGCAGGTCATGGCTTTAGGTAAGACTAATACAGTCCCAAAAAACTAGAAGCCTGCCATAGAAATTTGGGATGTGTTTCCTTCCTCTCTAGCCAGCAGCAGTACAATGCCGGTACTGCTTAAAAATAAACAATCGATTAAAACAAAACAAAACAGAACAAAACCCACTCTCCGTTCCATAAAGCAGACATTTGGAATAAAAAGCAAAGATAAGCAGCAGAGTAATTCTTCAGAAAAGGTAGGTATCTGTTTCTAGCATTCACAGCTGATTAATTTCCACAGCTCAGATGAAAGGCTATGACGACCCAACAGTCCTAGGATGCGTACATTTTAAGGCCAAAGACTAAGAAAAGGTAGTTTCACATTTCCATTATTACTGAAGATGTGTGCAGCACTTTGGCAACCGTGGTCAAGTTCAGCTGAGACCCACAAAGTGCCACTTTACTGAAATTCCACCGCTTGTGACTGCATTTGATCCAATTTTAGCACACTGAAACCTCGTGCTTTTTTAGGCATCACTGTTGGGAGGTATAAAAATCCAATTTGTAAATGCTTTTTCACTGTTCCTCTTTGTGTCCCTGCAGTTTGATTTTGTCGCTTTAGTTTAATTCCGCTACGTTCTTTCATCTGGCCTGAATCTATCTCCCTAAGGAACGCAGGGGCACACTCAGATTATACTCTAAATGTTTAAAATATGTTTAAATGTCAGACAGGCACAGGTTTTCATTCCTATACAAGGTAAAAAGCAGATCTACTTGATCTCAGAATATTTAGTTTCTATCTCCTCAACTACTTCAGCTAACACAGCTTGTAGCATTTCTGGCCATAAGAGACTTGAGTTTTAGGCTGTATTCCACATTTAAACAGTTTGTTTCTATTAAACTCAATGTAGCCCTGAAGAAAGCCTTTGCAAGTCTCTTGCTTTCTTCAATCCAGCCGTTCCAAGCAGTCCAAGCACATGCCAAGAGGTAGGAGTAGCTCGGAAGATTCTCCAATGTAAGTCTGACGTGAGGGAGAAGTCCCTGTTGTTACATGAATAACATGAGCAAACCTCAACAGACACATTAATAACAAACCTGAAGGATTTACCATCACTATGGTACTGCAGCCATTTTCAGTTCAAATAAACATACCATAACTATTTTTGAATGGTGTGATTTGCAGCCTCCGCAGTATCTCCTCAGCATTCAAATGCATCGTATCCTACGTGACTCTAGAGTTTTGTACACGTTTTTCAGTATTTTGAGGTTGATAAGTTATGGAGAGCATCACAAAGATCTTTTTATTTTAAGCAGAAGACTCACAAATTCTTCTAAAAGGCTTTTTTGTTAAAGCCCAGATGAATTTTGAAAACATTTAACATGAAAAAGGTTTCTTTAAAGTCTGACTTTCAGTAAGGATGAATGTTGTATCTTCTACTAACAACTTCCATGTTGGGCTGTGTTGCAAGACAAATTTGTAAAATTTAAACAGGTAGAGTTTAAGTTGTTCAAGCTTGATAGGAAATTAGTTCCTTGGCCACAAATAAAGGGAAAGAAATAATATCTCATCAAAATAGAAAAAAACCCGACATTATTGCAAATCTCAACCGTGTCTGACCAAAACCAAGCCTAACAGAAAGTGACAAAAATAACCTGAAAGTGCTTTAAAATTAATGGAAAGGTTAGGAAAAAATCAAACCAAAACAAAACCAGCTAATTGAAGCTCATGAAAAAGAAGATTTGGAAGAAGAGGAGATTGATGGAGATCACTAAAGCAGTCCCACTTACAACAGTTCCCACTTCAGCACCTTTGTTTTTACAGCATTCAGTCCAAACCAATGCTGGTTACCTGCATGCTAACAAATCACCAAAGACTGTAAAAGCACTTTTAAATATATGTAATAGCAAGGATCAGAACTTGAAATGTATCTTGATGATAGTATTTCAGTAGTCAAGAATAAAGACCTTCAGAGTTGTCAAAAAAGTCTGTCACAGCTGGACCTAGTCACAGTGGATTTGTACCTAATACAGCTACATCGAGATTGTAGAGAACAGGCTAATTTCCTTAAATTATCTGACAAGGCTAATAGTTCTCTTGATTCCAAGAGCAATTAACTCTCCACTAATTCAACAGCAGCACTAGGCAACTAATACTAATAAGTCTGTATCTTGCTTATTTGTTATTTCTTTCTCCAGCATTTGTAATGGCCTCTGACTATATAATTTACAAGTCTCTTATTATTTGAGAACATTAATCAATGCTAAATTGCTTTTGGTCTTGTGCTTATTACACATCTACTTCTTGGAGAGAAACTTCAGAAGCAATAGAGGCATTCAGGACATTGCTATGCCTGTGTTTAAAAGACTGATACTGCCTAGAACTTGATGTCCAAAACATTATGGAGAGTTAAGTAAACAAGAAAAGATCTGCAAGTTCCAGTAAAGCACAACTTATAGTTTTTGCAGAAAATTTTACATCCTAAAAAAAACCCAAAAAACATCGAGTAATGCTGTCTAAACACTTCATGCTGGTTTAGTTGCCCCAAAACCTCCTTAAGGCTTCGTGTGTTCTTTAATTGTTAAGTCTACTGTTCTTACCACATCACATTGGTCTTACTCATTTTACTCTCCAAAATGCTTGCTTTCATTAATATGCTTTTAACCTTTTACTACCATGAAAGACTAACATCATCTATTTTACTTGGCATTTATCATTCCCAGCACTTCACAGAGAAAGTCTCTGGTGAAAACAGAGACCAGTACTGGCTTTGCAAGACACAGCAAACTGCCGAGAAGCAGCCAGCCAAAGTCTAGACCAGAAATCTTGCTAGGCATTTTGTATTTTGGCATTCCTTCAGTGAAATTAAAATAATTAGTATTGCACACTACCGATTTACCACCAAGTGGAGCAAAATTAGAAGAAAAGACAAAAATATAAAACATGTCTCGTTCTACAGCCAAGATTTCCCTCAAAGGTTATTTTTCTAATATGAAGCCAAGAGATTCCTGAAAAAATTAAGTACCATAAACATGGCAGGCTCCAAGGAAACTTGGATCTTAAGCCATTTGGAGCTTGAAGATTAAAACCAGCACTTACTATTGTACCTGCAAATACTAGAGGTAAAGTGAAAAATTCTACAAAAACAACGTCTGAACAAATAAGCGGCCAGATCCTTCAACAGCAGCAATTTCTAGTGGATTCACAGACCATACAGCAAGACCTGGAAATGTGGATGATCAGGCTGACGACCAAGCAAGCACTTCTAGTGGAAAGAATTTCTAACCTGCAAAAAACCCACCGAATATCTAACAACCACCTCAAGTTACAAACCTAACTAACAAACTGTAGTCATGCATCACAAAGCCTACTTCAAGTTCTCAGCAGCACTGTTCTTTGGTCTTCTCTGGGGAAATAAGTTGGAGCTAGATGTTAGTCCATAAAAGTTACCGTAATCCTTGTATTCTTAGCTGTACCCGTTTCAGCTCACTTCAGTTAACATCATTTAGGACAGGAGACATGCTGAACTTACACAGACCTCCCTCGACAGACTTTGTATCGACACAAGACAACGAAATCTGCAATGGAAATGATTTTATCTGATCACACATCCCCTCCAGCACTCGCCTACCTGGCTGCTCATGAAGGACATCCTGAACCGTTACAGACTGATGCTCTAAGACAAGCCAAAATTGGTCCTGGATTACATTAAAATGTTAATTTTTACAGCAAAGTAAGGCAGACGGTTCAGGGTGGTAGCCTCAACCATCCCAGAGTTAGTCACCCTTGTGTGTGAATCAAGCTTTCATATTCTTTCAAAGGAGGAGCAGACAGTAGAGCAAGCAACCCCTTCGTTAACAGAAAATTTTGCCTCTCTTTGATGCTACCAGAAGTAAGGATTTTTCTCTATTTTATTACAATACCGTTCATTTTTGTCTTATTTCACTCTTGTCAAGAAATGTACTCCAGGCAGTCTTACTGATGTTAAATAAACAGGAGTACTTTGCTAACTACTATTAGAAGACCATGGTAGAGAACATTGGAGATTCTGTGCTCTGAAAGAGATTAAAGTCAGACTTGAGAAAAAAGAAGATAACAAATTTAGAACACAGAATGACTGTGCAGACTGATGGACTGATCTACAGAAATAGCATATTGATAATACTGAAAAAAAAATCTAGTATATTGGCTCTTTTCCTAGATTTTCAGTTTGGGCTGAAAGTTATAATTGCAACACACAAAATTACTATGTCTTGCAAAGAAGTGCCAGAAACCAGTGTCCCCAGAAACTGGAACTGGAACCGTTCCAAGCAATCAAACACATTCATGTAACAATGGTCAGGACCGAGTGGCCTTTTACACAATGGCATGACAGGATAAGCCATCTACTTAACTTTCTGTTCAAGCAAGATATTGGAAAGTTATGTGAACATTTGCGCATAATAATCTTCAGTCACTCAAAACAAGTCAGGATAATGTTCTAACAATGTACGCAAACAATATATAATATATATATAAAAATACATCTATCTCCTTTCCTCTGGTCATTGTGGCTTTCAGTCAAGGTCAGCCTGCAAGGCTAGCATTTGGATGGGTAACTGTTACACCAGAACCAATGGCAGATAATGGAAGAAACTGGAAGAATCAACTGAAAAATTTTAAAAATAAAGTTGAAAACCTTGTACCTACATGCAATAGAGGCAAAAATAGTTTAGTTAGCTATGCGTACTTTTTTGCCCATCAGTAGAAAGAAATACAGCATAACCAACACCTAGGGTAAACAAAAATGTTCAAACTGTATACAAGATGGGTGAAATCATTTCAACCATGGAGAAGAATTTGGAAAGTCTGCCTGATATCTGGAATTTAAGGTGGACTCTTTTTCTTGTACACCTGTAATGACAGAAATTGCACAAACCAATGGAAAAAATATCTGTAAAATGTCCAGTCTTTGTACATACAATGTAGCCTGGCACATATTTCTTGGTATACTACAAAAGCACACACACACAAAAAATATACCAGTCTTCTTAAAGGCTTTCCTTTTGCTTATTCTATGTATGGCACTTACGTCATTCATCATGACTACAGTAACGAGCAAGGCTGAAATTAGCACTCTCTAGAGCATCTGTACACTTGCAGGATGTCAGCAGATGTGATTGTTGAATGACAAAAAGCTAAGTGTTGAGAAATATTTGAGAATACTAGAATAGCCCAGCACCAGGTAGATATTTTTTTAAAAATTAAAATATAGACCCCAGAGTCATAGCCAAGGGAATTCACTCTCTCTTGACTGTAGAATTGATCTGAATGCAATTACTTTACTCTTTTTAGCTCCATTTGACTTTGAACTAAACATCAATTAGTGCACAAACATAATACTGCAAGATGTGTTAACTCCAATACTGATTTTTCCATAAAAGATCTAAAGCAAATTTATTGGCCTTCATTTAATAGCTTTCAGCAATCACAAATATCACACATGAAAGCTCAACTTCATTTTCTGATGGTCATTTAAACCCTTAATTCTCACGATAAAACTCTCTCAGTCTTAGTTTTAAAACCCTTAAATTAGCAAACAAGACACCACATAATATATGCTATAAGCATAGGTCTTCTCTGAAAAGCTGGGACCTTCAAGTGCTTCAGCTGCGATACCAGCCATTGAGCCATGGCCAATATAAGCTAATTTGAATAATCAATATGACAACCTTATTTTTCTAATGCAAACAGGATTGATACAGTAAGGTGTCTCACTGCCACATCACAGTCATGGCCTCTTTTAACCCCTAATTAGATTTAGGCGATTATCCCTGCTCTTCCTTACAAGTGTACAGCCCGGATAAGAGATGACAAAAGCTATCTGCCACTTACTCAGCCTTTGCAGACTGCAGGTTATCCAGGGAGATACAGGGTAAGATCAGCAAACAATTGTTATTCATATCATCTACAGTTTTAAGATAGTCACAGTTTTCCATACATGCTAAGTGAAAATAGCCCAGAGCATTAGGTAAATGCAAAATGCTTAAGAACATCAGGGTTACACAGATGGAAATTCAAGGTGATGTTAGGGAATTATGTTTAATTCAAACTGGTTATCACAAAGAAAACTATCTAGCAATGGTTTTCTCTTTCAGACAGAAAACACTGAGTTTTCAATAGATTTGTGTTCATTGTTTATTTGTGTGTAACACTGAGTCTTTTACATGGCTATTTCTAAAAAAAAAAAAATAAAATCAAACTTAGAAACAGCAATCCCAATAGAATTACATAGCTAAACAAAGTACTAACAGACAGAGAAGATCTATTACAGAAATGTAATCACATTTCATTTACAAGAACTCTTATCTCAAGCACTTAAACATAAAATTTAAACAGTTTTCCATTTTATTGTACTCAGTATTTGAGCTAATAAGATATAAAAGTATAATCATGTTAGCAACATTTCTATTGCATTACATAAACACAGTACTAGATTAAAGGCAGACCAGGAAAAAGAAAGCATGATGTTGCATATAAAACTAAACACTTTATTTCTCCTGGCAGAAATAAGTATCACTGATATCATGTGTGAAAACTGCCACGCTAAAATTAGATCATATGTTCACAAAATGTCTATTCCCATACTGACAAAAAAAAAAAAAGTATTTCCATACATATTATCCATCTGTGAACGTGTTTAGCATGCTTTTGTAACCAAAAAAGAAGTATTCCCCTATAGTATGCTTTTATTAGCAGGCTATGAGATCACAGAACTGGAAAGATCATTTATCCAAGTCAGGTGTAACCCACTCATGAGTGGAGTAAAGTTTTCAGAATTGTTTAAAAGACATTTGGATAGCACTTTGAAAATCACTGAAAGGTAATATATATTTTATTGTATACACTGTGATTAAACACCCCTTATCAGCAATACGCTACATTCAAGATAAAGTAGACTACAATGCAATCTCTGGATTGCTTCTTTATTTCCCATCAAAGAATCACTGCTACTCTTCCCAGTTTTCTGCTCCTTCCACATGCGAGTCAGAAGCAGCAGGGCACTGCCTTCTCCTTGGTCAACCCACCGAGAAGGTCCCCTGACGTCAAGAAACTGAACATCGTGGGGACCTCTCTTATGCAACAAACGTGAAACAACGTTCATCCTGGATTTTCATCTATGCACTAAGGCTTTTTACTTGTTACTATTATTTATAGTCATGTCTTTCAACAATTTGCAATTTTATTAACTCATTTTTCCTCATCAAGGTTCAAGACATGGTCACCTTGAAACCATACTACTGAACGGTCCAAGCGGCAACGCAGAAACTACGGATGCGTGCTTCCTCACAATGCTTCTGATGCATGACCCTACCTATGGTTCCCGATATTTCTCTTTCTTTGTAAAAAACAACAGTTTACCGATTTCTTCAGGGGATTTTGTGCAACATACTATACATTTGCACAGCCTTTTGAAAATGCAAAATCGTATCTGTTACTACTTCTTCAAAAACAAAGACTGCAAAGCTCCAAGTGTTTGCCTAAAAATAATCAACCAAATAAATACATAAATTAGGGGGAGCAATAATGAAAGAAAATTATTAGTTTTCTACTCAGGTTATTTGAACTTGTCAGAAAACCTGTTTATGGACAATCTTATCGTAACTTCATTCCATAAAATTCTCATCAGCTTGCAGAAAAAATACATAGTGTTCTCTATAAATGTTTTCCATGGGTTGGACAAAAACAGTTGATAAAAATGGTTTGACACTGAGAAAACAGTCAGCATGAAAATTTCTCCTGACCCTTCTTTAGTTGTTTTTTATGTTTCCCCTTGGACTGCTTTGCCTTCTCAAAAAAAAAAAAAAAAACAAAAAAAAAACAACCCTGTAATAATTCGGAATCTTTTCTGTTTGCTCACACAATTACCAGTTACGCAAGCGTGGGGTTCTTCTGTACTGAAATTTGCAGGACAGAAAAGGAAGAGAGAGCAAGCAAATAACACCCGTTGTAACAGGCCTGTTCACGGCAAAAATTCCTTCAGTCTCACAAACACCCCGAAGAGGCTAACGAACCCTCCAGCGAGGAGGGGTGAGGTCTGTCGTTCGCTGCCGTCGTGTGCCGCTGCTACTCACCACCTCTCTCGGGAGAAGCATCTCGAGATAAATCCCTCGTATTTGAAAGCCGCATCCCACCGTTGCACCGTACCTGTTCCAGCATCCCACAACTCCTGCGCCAGCTTGGGCAAAGGACCTCGGGCACGAAACTCAGCCCCGCTAGCTCACAGCACCTTCCCTCCCGTGACGCACACACGTCACAACTGCTTCATAAAATTCCATTTTAAATCACTTAAAATTTTAAATTATAGTGCACGATTGATAAGCGTGAGATAAGCAATGCTTTCCGGCAGCCAGAGAAAAAAGGCCACGAGGGACATCACATATGGTGACAGCATCAAGGAATGTGGGATTGCCGCTTTTAACCTTTTTTGATATTTTTCAGTTTTCCGATGCTGACCTAATATAACTTCAATATAAAACTTCATTAAAAATATATTACCAGCAGTTGAGGCCTACTTTGGATTGAATAAATTGATCGTCTTCAGAAATGTTTGCAAATCCACACGGTGCAGCCTCCGTTCAGCAGGGAGCAGTGTAGATATATTACTCAATCTTAATTCTTAGTTAAAGTGCTTAATCTAGAATCAGATTAGTGATAATTTTATGTTAAATTTATCAAAACCTAGGAAACTTGGTCAGAAGAAAAATCCTCTCTCATAAGGAAGGTGAAAAGTACAACCTAAAAATAAGGCATTTGCATTATTCAGAATATATTACTAAGGCAGTGCAGAGTATAAGTTTCAAAAATAACAACCACAAGTATATAAAATTTCAAGCATTTAACATTTAAACATCTAACATCAATTCACTGAGTTATTATGGCCTGAATGCTTTTAAAAAAAGGAAGACAAAAGTAGCATATTTATTAAAATAGAAAAAGAAATAAGTTACTTATGGACACCCAAGAAGATAAGTCGGATGGAGCAGAGAATTTCCTGTTACCTGTATACTGTTCTGCTTTCCCTCCTCTCTGTGTCATGCCCACCACCGAAAAGAAATGAAAGCTAAACTGCACTGCAAGGAAAAGCTGCCAAACAGCAAGAGCTCAAATGCAGGAACGAGAGCTAAAATATGTCAGTCCAGCCTTGTACATAATGGAAAGGGAAAAACAACTGAGAAGAGCTGGTGGGAAGAGAAAAACATTGTGAAGTTCTTAACATGCTGCAATATGGAACATTCAGTGTAGCGCTTCTGTGATTTTTTTTTTCTTCATTTATAAATTGGGCTTTAATCTGCACTTTATTGAAAATAAGCAAGCAAATCCTCCAATGTTTCCCAGTAATATCGGTACAGGTATTCCTCAAGAGGAGAGATCTATTATATAACCTTTAAAGTTAATGGAAATAGCTTTCAACAAGCTCTGGGGCCTAAAGCTTGTTTTGTTTTTTTAAACAAATTAATTGGTGGATTTTAATCTTCTGTCTTTCTCTATACAAAACACATCTTGACCTTTTAAATAAGATTTAATGTCTCCCACTACATATAAGCCCCTACCTTCTCTTCCATCTTCATGCTCCTGACTTACAGAGGACCTGCCATAAATTAACTCCCAGTAGAAACTAATGCTGCAACACTATCTAAAATTTCATACAGAGACCGTGCCATATGAGGTTTTTTAAACACCATTTAACATGGTCAGGAAATAAAGGGTTTTACTTTCACATCAGAATTCCTAAAAAATAAATAAATTCATTAAAGAATTGCACACAGCTGAACCTCTGTGACTGGCTGACAGCTCCGTAGGTCTCTATTACAGCACAAACCCAAGATTCTGGTGGTGAACACCACCACCCAGGTTCTTTTACAGACAATTGCTCAGATTCCTCCTGAACCATCCATTGCCAGTGCATGATCCATAGGATAAATATTGTTAGCGGTTGGTGACTACTTACTGCCAAAATTTGACAATTAAAAAAAATAAATAAATAAAAATCAGGCCTCCTCCTTTCCTGTACTAGCTCAGTTCTCGGTTTTCGCTCCCTGACTGCCCTGGTATGTCTGCAGGCATGCACAAACCCTGGTTTACTCCAGCCCCTCGGTACCCATCCCATGGATTTACGGAGCCTCCCAAGGGACCGGTCACCTCTACGTCCTGCTCTGTGGACTCAAAGTAAATTACCCTCTCCTCACACAGCTACTGAAAGAGGAGAGAATTTCTGTGCATGTACAAGGAGGAGAAAAGGAGGAAAAAGGGAGATGACAGACACAGACCTATGAAGCCTCCTCTCCCCTCCTGCCCCTGCAGAGGTATAGGAAGCGTTCCCCATCATACTCTGCTAAACACTTTCCTATAAATCCACTGTGTGTATTTCTTTCGTATTTTTCAAAGCACAGAGCAATGCCCACCTGACAAGAATCAATGGGAAAAAAACCCTTTTCCCTCTTTGACACAGCATGATCCCATTAAGCAGCCTCAAAAGATTCTGATCTGAGCAGCAAAGTCAGACCTTCCTGATCAATTCCTTAATCCATTTTGAGAGAATGGACTGATCTTGCTTTTTCAATTTCAGTCCAGGAAAAAAAAATCTTTCCCAACATAATTCACCATTACATGGGCCTTGTCTTACAAGAACTTCAGCTGCTGGAAGCAGATGAGGAGCAAGTCAGAATTCAGGAGAATCGCCAGCACATCTAACATGCTTCCTCTGGGTCTCCCCATTTCTAACCTGAAAGTCATTCAAAGCATTTGCCAGTCTTGTCCTTCATGGATCTTTAAAGATGTTGCTTTTAACACCATAAAGAATGTAAAAATTGATGCCTGAAGTGGAAATGATTCTCATACTTTTCCTCCAGAAAAACTTCAGTTCATTAGGGTACCACTGGTGTTGCCAAAATCTATTAAAAAAGGGGAATAAAACCAAGATGATGCTGAAGTATTGTGGTCACAATAAAATCTGGTGCAGGCTGGAGATACTATGCTCCACATCTTAGTAGATTCTGCTGCAGAACTGAAGATGTTTTATTCCAAGGTTGGATCAGATGCTGTAAATAGAGATGAGACATGAAGAGCATGTGCACCTGCTATATTCTGAACTCTTTTATGGGAATCAGACTCAGATATGCTCAAAACAGAAGATTTGGGTTGGGCAGTCTTCTCCATGGGAAGATCTCAGAACCTTCCCACTTTGACAGAAAATTATTCTAATGAAATGGTGTTGAAGTAGAAAAACATGCTCTACCTGCTTTCTTAGCGGTGCCCAACTAAACCTACCCAAAGAAGGTTACCCCGCCAGCCCTGGACTGCCCTGGATCTGACACAAAGACACCCACCAAGGGCAGGTCGCTGTTGGAATATATGCAAGCAGAAAGTTAGCTCGTGACACTTTTGCGCTTCTAGTCTTAAATTGCAAGGGATCAGAACCACCTGATGTTTTAGGCCTTCTCCCTCCTCGATAGCTGCTTCTTAACGCCATCTCGTACAGCAGCAGACAAATAATGACAACGAATGAAATAGAAGTATCCAAATGTTTGAGAGCTCCCATTTTGTTTGTAGGATAGGAGAAACAATAATGCAAAGGATTAGCATTTTAAACAAATAGGTTTGAACTGACTAAAACGTAATTCTGTAACCCTGAGGTCTCCTTAGTACCACAATGTTTAATGGGCCACAAGCTCAGATGCCAAGGATGAAACCAGAGCCTGAATGTAAATTTACACTCTTTCCAGCTTTCTAAATGTGCATAACAGACCTGTGCAAATATATGCGTCAAAATCTACAACAGGTTTGTCTTCTGCCTTTTTATAAAGCAATCCTTAACCATGCAAATAGTTTCTTCTGATACATTCATTAAAGAATTTCTTTACCAAAAACTGTTACTATATTAATGTTCCCAAATTCTTTTACTTCATTCAGCAATTTAGATTACTTAAGTTTTTCATATTCTTTTACAATTCCAAGTAACAACAGAAAGGTCCAAAATTAGATTGGTATTAGAAATACTTTCTTCAAACAAAGATGTTCCTCCTTCCCTTCCTAATCAAACAAAATAGATGTTTTATAATGTCCATAACAAGCAAGTTCCATTCCAGAAAAAGCATTCTTTATCCAAAAAAACAAGGTGAACCAGAGAGAGTTTAAAATTTTAATGTGAAATTAAATTTTGCTTTACAATAGCTTGTCTTTGGGATTTATTTTTTTTTAACTTGCCTCTTCTTTGCTTGCTCAGAGGAGGCAGTGTTTGTTGTGTTTATTTTGGTTTTTACCTAAATGATTGCTGGGGACTCCTCTGCTTTAGTTCCATGACAGCAAGACACTGGGTACATGGTTAGGTGATTACTGTATCTCTGCAGTTCAGTATCTGCAGGGTGTCTGAATGCCACTCTAACTACTTAAACCCAGTAAAGAGATTACAGCTCACACTAACTGGATTTTCACAGCTCCGTATCATTCAGTTTGGATTCCTCATGCACAGATTAAGAGAGGCCATTAAAACAATAGTCAGCTGCTCTCAAAGTGCAAGGTGTCTTGGTAAAAAAAAGAACTACATGTTTACATTTAGAGAGAAAGTGCGTGTGTGTGTGTGTTTGTACATGCAGGCAAATGAAACACTTTCTGAAAAGAATACTCTGTATTTAAGGAATTATTCCATTTAAAAACCCAAGATAATGCAAATTATATAGTTATAAAAGGACAATCATGGTGGTTGGCAGTTTTAAGGGCCGGATAGTTTTGAAAATTTTAAACAGCTTAAAAGAATGTGTGTCTTTGAAGATACTGCCTTCAAATGCATTCCAAAACCTATTTCTGTAAATATGGAGAAATATAATTCCCTCAACATAGTACATGAATTTAGCAGGGAAGCTAATTTAACAAGCATCCCTAACTGACAGTCTGAACTAGAAAACTTGGACACAAAATCTGTATTTTTGTACTGGGTACAAAAAGTACTTCATGAATGAAAATGAAACGGTTATTCTGTGGGGAAAAACTATTTACTTTCTAGACTCAGTGGTTCTCTGACATCTTCTGTACAGTTGTGCTCCACTGCTTACACACACGTACTATCCGCACTGGTTTTTTTACAGCCGTCTGGTAGTGAAAGGAAAAGAAATCATACCATATGCTGCTGTCTCAGTGTCACAGCCCATTAAATAAATGGCCATCCTTTTTAGTCTTAAAAGGGGATTTTTAGCAAACAAAAAGAAAAACAAGGCCAACACAGCTCAGACAACAATAGCAACAAATCTAGGTCAAAGGCAAGTGACCCTAGAGCTACTCTGGGCATATGGCCGTCTCTGTCCTTTTCAGGGGGAAACTCTTACTGCTTCCCATTAGCCTTTGGCTGACTTACTGTAGAGGAAATTGTCCTCATTTGGCCTTTCAGCTGCCTCCTTCTGGTTTCTAACACCTGAACATTTTTTGCCAGCAAAGCTAATCAACTCATTTTTCTAGCATCCTTAAAATGCTCATATGTACCGTCGGCACCCTGCATCCTGGATACTCTCACGAATCTTTCTCTTGAGCATCTGGATGGGAAATAGTGCAAACTACTCAATTCCTTTTCCATCAGAAAATAAGAATTCTGAAAGGGCAAGTTATTATATCTATCTGCATACAACACACCTCGAAGAATCACCATGAGTACAAGGTGACTTCTTCAGTCACCTATATGTTTGGATTCTGCCTGCAGTAATATAAGGTATTTATAATCAGCAGGTACCAAGCTATAAGCATTTTGCTCTATGTAGTAACTGCAAAACCACTCCAGTGCATGATCTTCATGATAGCAACATTTGATCAGTTGTAAACCTATGAATGAGGACTAAGTATGTGCTATCTATACATTTCTAGATCAGAATTCTATTAAGAGAACTCGTGAGGCAGCATGAGGACCCCTGTCCCTGAAAATCCCCAGTATGGGTATGAGAATGAATAGGCTTCCTGACAAATCCATCACCTACTTCCATAGTTTCTGGACAAAAACTGCTCTCCCATTTTGTTCTGCTCTCAGATGTGCAAGCAGATCTCAGCCAATGTAAACACCAGGTTTTCTCTGTGTCCACGAAGTTTAGCATTGAGGTTCTGAGAAATAAACATTACTAAACATGTCCACTTCATTAAAGGCTGAGAAAAGCCATAACATGGTATTGCTGTCCAAACATCATCTTGTAGCACATAAAAATGCCCCTTCTACCTATGGAGTGAGCAAGACAACCATCATTCAAGTCCTGAAGGAATAAACTTTAAAAATACAGAGACAGAATTATAATGACTAGAGACAGAATGCAGACACTTTTGTATTTAAAAAACCTAGCAATTATTTGATGGACAACTTTTCCAAAATGCTACATCATAACCCAGACCACCTGAGTGTTTCGGCAATTTCTTCTACAGTCTTCACTGACATGCAAGGTCTTGCTGTCTTCTGCCACAGAGTCCTCAATGAAATAACTGTTGCAATGCATTGCTACAAGATCAACCATTACTACAACATTTATCCATATGATTTCACTTCTGCGTTTAAAAGACATTAAAGAGCACCAGGACATCTGTCTGGAGATCTGTCCCCATTTGCTTTTCTCCTTGAGATTCTCACTACAGAAGTCCAAAAAAAATATGGAAGTTAAAGAAATTTTTATAAAAATGGTTAGGAATACTGATCTTTGCTAAAAGAAGCACAAGTCATATCTGCTTTTATTATTGCAGCTTTAAAATGTGGTGATAAAAATTGTCAACACAGTGAAGGCATGTGAAATTATCCTTAGGGCAGTACGCATCCCTAAGATTTGAAGAAGTAGTAATATAAAGACAACAAAATTTGAATTATTCCTTTTCAATGAGATGCCTCAGACTACAATTCTTTCCGGAAGAAAGTATCAAAAGTGCAATCTTTTTACGTTACACTATGGAGGTGATCAGTTAAGACCTGCACCTCATGAGGCAGCGTAATATAAAAGGAGTTCTTCCATACAGCATTGGAAAACATAGGGAGGGGTAAGGCAGGGATCTGAAATAATGGTACTCTTTCTTCACAATTTCCAAAACTTATTTAACTTCTATTATAGAATTCTGACTAAGAAAAAAAAAATGCCAAAGTAATTTGGTTTTGTTTTTTACAAAGAAATTGAAATATTTTCCACATAGTCAATTCTCCAGTTCAAAATAACAAAATAATCAACTGCAGAAGGTTTCCCTACCATAAGTTATGTTGTACTTCACGCTTCTACATTTTGAGTCTTTCTGGAATTAACAGAGATAAATGTTTTCATACAGAATAGTCTGAATCCCGCATGCTGGCCAGCTGGATTTTGTTAGCATTTGATCATACTAGAATTCTACTACACTTCCATTTTAATTATGTTTTCAATTTTTCTCTTCATGAATGTTTATGATATAAACCAACACAAATAGGAACTAGTGATTGTTCTTACTGGGATACCCTGTGAGGATACACCATAGTGCATCAGCCTCTTGTACTATTTGCTGATGCTCAGCTATGTAAAGGGTGGAATATCTACTGAGATGCTTCCTGACGACAAAAACAACACAACATTATTAATCCCTTCAGATTCAGAGTTTATAAACACTAAAAGTTATTCTTACTAATTACAATAGTTAGTAATTATTTCATTAATAACACAAAAAAAGACATTTCAGGAAAAGGTGAGCTACCACGTAGTCACATTTACTCAGCTTTTTTTCTTCCATGCATTGCTCCCTTTTAAACTCGGTGATTAAAAAGGGTATTTTTTTTCCTTATGTACGGCATTACATTACAACTCTCCTGCCTACAGCTTATTTTAAGGCAATTTTCATGTAAGTCGTGATAAGACATCCCTGCCCCCCATTGAGAATCTGTGGTGCTGGCAGACTGCAGAGTTGCTTGCTAACACAAGCAAAGGGCAAAACGATTGTAAGTGGAAGAAATGGAGGAATGTGAATATGGGTTAAAGTGAGTGGCACTCATCTGCTTCTTTTCTAATGTCGGGTAGAAGGAGACTAGGCTTCTCCCAAGAAAAAAATACAACTAAGGTCAACAAAATTGAACATTTCAAGGGTGAAAACTAGTCAACTGATAGAGACTGAAGGTAGGTAGTTTTCATCCAAGGAACTTTCATATCAAAACGCTGAGGACTGCGCTTGCCTGAGCACCCACCGCTGCTCCTCCAGCTACAGGAGATACAGCTGACACAGCTCTGCTTCTGGAAAACCAATGCTGAAGAACAGAAGGCAGAAATACTCTCCAAAACTAAACGTCAAAGAAAGTGTAACTCAATCAGTGTGTGCTCTCCAACTAGTTTAAGCAAACCCTTGTAAACAGAATAATAACAACTCAGGCACAAACACTGCTGGAGCTAAAAAAAAAAAAAAAAAAAAAGTAACAAGAGATAGAAAGAAACTTAAAAGCAGTAAAAATAAATAAATAAATAGAGGGGGCATTTTGTTTTGGTTTTGTTTCTGGATAAATAACTCCCTTGCCATGACAATACATCTTAAAGATCCTTGAAAGCCCACCCCGTAGGAAGTCAAAGCAATTGGCTGGCAGTCAAAGAGACCCCAGGTTGGATAAAGGGGCTCAACTTCTCATAAAATTTTAGAAGCTTATTATCTGCTATTCTTCAAGAAGCTACCAAAATAAATTACTGTAACTAATAAGTACTATCAGGCATCTTAAAACTTTATTATAACAACCTCTCAGCAGTGTGACTGTAGCCATTATAAAGTCCTCATAATTTAGTCCAGGCACTGAAAAGAAAAACACTCGGATTAAGGAAAGATTTTTCCCCTCTGACAAAAGAACAAAGAAAACTCTACTATAAGTACTCAAACTATTTTCCAACACAGGACTGAAGTAGTTTGGTTTCAGCATTCAAAATGCATTTGCTAATTTTAAACAGATTTTAAAGAAGTTCTATAACTTTTCTACAAAATACTGTGCTTAATATGCACATATGGCCAGAGAGTCTATTATTCTTGAACAGGGCATTTTCACTAGTGACACTGTTCATTCCACTGTAAATAAGCGTCTGTCATAATTGTATTAGAAGCAGCTACTCTAGGATGCTTATAACTCACCAACAAAAATATGATCAAGGTTGAAACATGGCATGCAAGGTTTCAGCCCAGAAGCAATCCTTATTTATTATGTTTTGAAGCAAAACTTACAAAAGAGGTATGCTATTTTTAATTTTGAACTCTTAAGCTGCAAAATACACACAATGTACTTTTGCTACGTTATCCTCATAAGCCTCTTTAAAGTTCTAAAGACAATCCAAATAATTAAGAATAACTCATAGAGACCAAGAGCAGTGCAAATTAAACAAGCATTGTAGCACCCTGAACATCAATTTATATTTGCACATTTCTGCTACTTGATAAATGTGTTTTGTCGTGTAAGATTTTAAAGAAAAGGTCTTAGAGTGACAAAATTATTCTCAGTGTGAGAAAATCCCATTTGTACGTGAATAGAGATGATTGAACGCAAATACCTTAGGCCAACAACTACAGAGATTATGTTTTGGAACCAGCATGTGCATAATTGGATCAGATAAACACTAACATTTTACAGATTTTGAGAGCCACCTCTTGTCACCATGGACAGTATGGGAAGTGATAAGCTACTCATCCTTCTTATTGTCTAACCAATTAACGTGAACATGTTGCACCCCGAGGAATTGCTCCCAACCTGAATTTAAGCTTGATGATTGCTGAGTGTGTGTTAGGCCTGATGAAGGTTTCACGTCCTTAAAAACATGACCATTTTTGCCTACTTACACCAGTTGGTCTAAAAGATAAATATTCTTTTTCCTAGCCAATTGTGCTTCTCACATAACCTGAAACCGTCATGACTACAGCAGCACAACTCTTAGATTAAGCAAGAAGATTTATGAAAATTTTGTGCAGAACAGCCCTGTATCACCAATACTATTCAGGCTGTAGTGTCATGTTAAAAAGCATTTGGAAATTACATTAGCAATGGCAGACCCACCTCCTACCTCTCATTTTTCCCTGCTGACACAACCCTGTTTAGGACCGTGGTAGGAGACAGATGAAGAAAGAGAGTCTTTCTCTGAAAGCAACAGAAAAGCAGCAACAAAAAACTATAGAAGAATATTTTTTTTTAAGTCCTCTTTATATACAGGAAAGCTTTATCATATCATTGTGGTGAATAAATTTGTGAAAAAACAGCAGTTGCAGATTCCTTGCATATTAGAATTATTTTCTAATAACCGAACTCCGTAAGAATATGTACTAATTTCTCACACTGGGAAAAACCAGAAAATTATTCTCCGTCTCCGAAAGCAGTAGCACATGCAGGAGGCGAAACGCCTTGAAGACATTAACCAAGATCCAGTGCTCGCAGCATACCAGAGAGCAACTGCCAACATCGCGTCTGAATAGAGCAGAGACGAGACGAACTGCCCCAGCCCGGCTTTGAAGGAGAGGCTTACCACAAGCAGGCAGGAGGAGGTACGGGTTACCTCTGTTGAACACCTATGTCACGAGCTCCTCCTTTCCTGCTAGCCCCGAGACGTTACCCAACACAGGAGCAAAAGCAGCTTTAGGCTTCCTTAAGCCATGCAGCGTTGCCAGAAGTCAGTGGCCGTAGCCAGAAGTCAGTGGCCGTAGCCCACCACCCGAGGAAGCAGCCAGCCGGACCGCGGCACCGGCTGGGCACCTACCCGGAGGGAGCTGCCACCGCGTCCTCCCCTGCAGCGTGCTCACGGAGGGGCAGAGCCAATTAGGCCTAAAGTATGCCTCGGTTACAAAGAACAGGAGATTTTCTGCAACGTGACATGATTACGAAATTAGGATTATAGGTATTTTCAGTAAAAATGCTGGTAAATGTTCATGCAAAGGGAATTCGTTGTGCAGGCACAACAGTGCCTTCTGGAAGTTGAGTATCTTGGCTGTAGAAATGCTGGAAGTGATTAAACAATAACATGAATTAACTTCTTGCTAAATCATAACTGTTTGATGTGTCCTACTGATAAGCTTCTTTAATTGCACTAGTATAATCAAAAGATACAAGACTTTTCCCCTTTTTTCCTAATTAAGGGAAGGGGCAAACCCTCCGATTTCAGGCTGGAAAGAAGTTTGGTTTACAATAGAAGCACTTCAAAACAAAAATACATCACTGGAAGAATGAAACATTCCTTAAATATGAATAATCAATCATGCTTTACTCTAAAGTAGTATGTTACCAATTAAATACAGTACCTTATCTATTTTTGTCAAAAAAAAAAAAAAAGTGATTTATACTGTAAAGCTTACTCTTATAATTCCTACCTTTCTCAGCAAATAGTCTTAAACACAAGAGTTTATGTCGATATGCACAGAGCTGTTAAAAAAATTTAGTGTATTAGTCCCTACTATTAAGTCAGCATTTAATTTACGAATTTACGTTATGGGACCATAATAAATGGTTGTTAAAACCAAGTAGAATCAAACTGAAAAAAATATTCATGCGATCTGCCAAAGCAAAGTTTCTCAGAATAAACAACAATTTTAACATATATTTACTTGCTTATTAAAAGCCAAGCATTTCACAGTTCTTCAGTGTAATGCACAATCAAAACGTGCTAGAGGTATCTTTCCTTCCAATCAAACACTTACCCTTCGCCACTGGTGAAAGGCAACAAGATCTCTTTACAACGCCTCGTCTTTTTCAATAAATTTTGCATGAAAACATGTTACCCAAGCACAAAGTTGCCTGCTGTCACATTGGAAGTATGATAAATGTTTAATGAAAACAACACTACACAGCTTGGTGTCAGACAACAGCTATCACACAGTCCTGCTTTGATCTGAACAGACACTTAAAAGGAGTTCTGAGTGCGCTTTGCACCACAGAACTCTATAACCTATATGCAAATAGGAGAAAATTACCATAAATGACTTCCTACTGCATAGCGTGGAAAGAGGTAAGAAAAAAAAAAAAAATACGACAAGCTCCAGGAGTGTCTGACTGCTGTCAAACTCTGAGAAGTCCAATATTCCCAATTTACTTCTAATGTCTTCTGCCAAGCACTGAAAAGCTCATCAAGAGGCATTTATCACCCAAGTACCGTCCGCAGAACCTGCTGGGACACTGCCAGGGCTGAGCACAGAAAATAAAACTCTGCAAGTGCTTTGGTTAAATGCCAGTGGAAAAGGTCCCCAAGGCAGAGGGACCTCAGCAAATACCTAAAGATCTAACATATGGAATTAAAAGGAAAAATGAAGACTCTACGTGAAAAACACACTCTTCAGCTCTGTAATATCTGTCAAACTATTTAAGAAGCTGTGAAACCATTAATGCACAAATGTATCAATAGCCTTCTTAAGTATCAGAAATTAAAATGGTGGTCGGGTTTGATTAATGGCACAACACTTCTTTTTTCCTAACAACTGAGAAGCTGCTCTTAATTTATTCCATTAAAAATTGTCAAAAACACTTTAAAAAGTAATCCAAAATTCCGCTGCTAAGAAAGCTAGGGTGAAACCCATAAATCTAGTAAAAGTTATTTAAAACTAACAAGTTTTTAGTATTTTTTTCCCCCCAATTCAACAATGAACAATGATCCTTATGAAAAGCATGTCTCATAATGCCAGAACTTGCATGTTTTTAAGCTAATCAAGACTTTAAACATCAAAATTCAACAGCACACACATACAGGTCAATGAAAACATGTACGCAAGTTGTTTTAAAACAAGTGAATTAAAAAAAGCATAAATAAAAGATGAATGTAATGCTTTGATTAGCAAAAAATTTAGTAGCAAAATACTGCAGTGGTACAATTACATGTTTAAGTAAATCAGTACTATAAAACACTTCACTTCTGAAGACTCTGACATCTGAAGATTGCTAGCATGCAAAAGTTGCTGGTCTAAACGTGGGATTTGGGAGCAGAAAGAACTCCACTAGTGACTGAGCTTTCACAGCAGCCTGCGAGCCACGACCTGCAGCCACCAGGTGCACCCTGTGGAAGGTGACAGAAGTATGTCACCCAAGGACCACACAGCACACCCCATCCACGGCCGAAAATCCAGCCTCACCCCTGCCTGTGAATGACGTGGCCATTTTAACAAAGCCTCGAGACCCTTGACGACAAGTTTCATATGTCACTCTGATCTAGTCCTCAAGTCAGGATTTAACAGAACTATGTACCATTATTTTTAGAAATACTAAAAATATACGTATTTCCCAGATTTAACACCACCTTAGAAGAACACGTTAGAACAGTTACGTATGCTGATACCTTTAAAGCATTACAGAAAATATCTCCTTGCATATACAAGACAAAACTGCAGTGCTAATATGCTTGTCAAATAAGCCACCTTACAACATCCAGAAAAAAACCCTCACAATCTATAGTGCATTTTTGAAAGGTCACTAATGTCCAAGACTCAGGATATAGTCGAGCTAATACTGTACTAGCAATTCATATACCATACAATAAAGAACAAAGCTTTCAAACTGGACTGCCATATTAAGCTTTGAAGGCAAAGAAACATGGGAGGGCAAGAAAGGCTGCTCTATTTCATCACAAGCAAATAATTGCTGCTTTCCAGTGAACATGATGTATCACTTCTTAAAACAAGTCACAAAAGAAGGAAAAAGAAGGAAACAAAACGTGTGTCAGGTGCTGGAAGTCTAAAAGACAGTGATAAGGAAGTATCCCATAGGTACCATAGGTATATAAAATAAAAATTACATTCAGGGATTGGCTGGAAGCCTGCTTTAGTCTTATCGAAGGAGACGCCACAATAAAAACCATACACATACATCACATTTGCATGTCAGAAAAAGCATGCTAAGATTGTTTCATCTTAGGGGGGCAATGGTACATGAGCCCAAGGCACCTGGAGACCTCACCAGAAAGGATCAGAAGGGACTCAAGCTTGAACCTCTTCCAACCACAGTCGTGACGTAGAGCTCAAGTAATACGCTGTAGTAACTGGAGAAAGCTGGTTTGCTTATCTTTTCTAAATATAATACTTTCAATAAAGTTGCATTTGATCAATAATCCAGACTGTATCTAGCACCTTGTTTTCCTATTTTGCTGGAACCGAATCTTTTTCAATAGAAGGAAAGGATTCTGTAATAAAAACCCCACTATCAGTAGTTCAAACCTTATTTTTAAGCATGTGTTTCTCTCTAGAAATTAGTGCAATTTAGCCTTACCAAACAACCAAAAAGATTTTTTTTTTTTTTTTTAAGTCAGATTGATGGGACAAAGTACAGCATTATACTTCCAGGCGGACTATCACTAATTTTCCCATAATCAATCCAAACCACACAGTGAGGGCCTACTGTGAGAACTGCAACTCCCTTCTTGATAAGCCATTGGAAATTAAACTCAATCTGTCCCATTCCTTTGAGGCAGAGACAAGGCTCTTCCCTTTTTATTCAGTGACCTTTTCTGATCAATGCTACCCATTTTTTTGGTTTAGCCCAGAGTGCATACTCTCGCATAAGATTCATTTTTGCAAGGGAAAAAAATGAAACCAAGAGAAGAAAAACAGGAAATGGGACAGCCAAACGTAGGACCTGATAAACTACTTTGGCGGAACAAAGAACACTAAAGTTTTGCTTTTTTCAAATAAACAAAAATTTCATAAAAGAAACTCAGTAGACTAAAACTTATTGCTCAGAACTAGACACCAGATGTCGACTACATATTACAAAGTTCTGCAGAGTTAACAGAAAATGATAATGCATCACAAAATGTATATTGGTCCTTATTTTATCAATTCCATTTTATTTATAACACTTCATAATATATCAGTAGATATAACATGTTCTCTAAAAGTTACAAAGGTGTGGTAACACCTCGATACAGCACTTGTCAGTTAAACTTTCATGAGAGCAGGAAAGCCAACCATGTGTGTGCTAACTACAAAGTATGAGCACTGGTAAAGTTCTAGTATAGAGTAACGGTCCAAAGCAATAATGCGCACAACATCACTACTGCAGTCATGGGTCATAACTAGAAAACAAAATTGTTATTACAAACAGAGAAATATGATTTGAAACTTGGCCTGGGAGACTGGATGAATAGAAAGGGCTGTAAGGCCAAGCAAGTGCTTTTACTTTGGAAATGCCGGCAATAGTTATTCAGAAAAAGCCATACCATTTATTGATTTTTTTTTTTATATATATATATCCTTCCAGGCAATAAAGCTCTTTCTTCCATGCACTGCAACAGAAATACAAAACAAAAAAAAAAGGGGGGGGGGGGGGGGAACAGAGTTCGAACTACTATGAGATTAGGAGACCAAAGCAGCAAAAGCAAACTGGTTAGTTCAGATTACTTGCAAAATGGAAGGAAAATAAGTAGCGCTGCAGTAGTTGAACACGAACTAGTTAAGAATATTTTGTGCTACTTGCTTGTCATCAGCTTTATTTTGCAAAGCATTTTCACTGGAAATGAAATAATCCTGATAATCTGAAAGATGGATCATTTTTTTGTTTATGAGTATTTAGGGTGTGCTGCTGGGACACTTTCAGAGTTTGCATTGCTTTACCTTTTAAGCAAGTACAAAACTATTTCAAAGCTTGACAGACTACTCTTAACGCCAGGTTTTCTCACCAAGTACTGTCACATGCTATAAACGAGCTTCCCAACCCAAATTCAAAGCAGCTGTTACCACAATCTCCCTCCATGATGGCTGAACAAATAGTACATCCCTTAAAACATTTCAGATTGTAAGAACAGAAGAGTTCAGCGGTTCTGCTGTGACTGTAATACAGCCTGTCTCCATGAAACAGCTGACACTTCTCCAACATTCAAGAAGTTCAGTGCTCAACCTTAAAGAATCTTTACTGAAATGGAGAATGCCAAACGACGATGACTGGACTACTACCGCAGAATTTTTTACCCTTGAAATCTCTCAAGATGTTTACTTTGAAGCCAAGATCTACTTTGAAAGGACCTAAAGTTGCCCTGATTTAAAAACCAAACATAAGCCTTCCTCCCTCACTTCTACAAACATACACAAGCCAAGCGCAGAAAAGAAAATTATCATTAGAGTTTATATGAGCCACAAACAAGTAAAACCATTTGCTCCTTAATTAGTGCAAAAATTGCATTTTGATTCTCCACTTTAGAGGAATAGTCAAGTCCCAAATATATGACTACTTATATCAGATGACCTGCAGTGCTAACAAACTGAAATACCTTCTTTTATGCAAAGTTAAACTATAAAGTCAACCAGCACTTGATAATTTATATTCCATCTTCTCACAATCTGGCTTTAGGATGATCTTCATCATAGCTTTAAAATAGCTATTTTCAATAAATACATTCCAAACACATATGAATTTAAACTCAAAACTAGATCTGGCCCTTGATATGTCTTGAAGTACCTGTAAGGACCTATTCCAAATAACCGGTCAGAGGACTACTTTTTCCTCTACGGATCCCCTCCTGTTGGAGTTTCTAGAAAGGCTCTGTAGAATGATGTTACTTTCAGTGCTGATCTAGACACTAGATTTAGAAATTCATTCACTTGGAGAGTCATCTACAACAGATTCCTCTCAGTATTTCACATCCAAATGTACACCTGACAGTCACGTCTTGTATCCATTTAGACTTTCTTCCTCATACTTCAGAGGAAAAAAAAATGTGAACAGCAAGCTGAAAAACCAGCACCATCACTGTGTTAGTTATAGCAAAATATGCCAGGAGGAAAAATAAAATACTTTTTTTTTTCCTGTCCAAACTGGATCCAACTTAAAACAAGAAAAAAACCACGTATTTTGAGGAGGCATCACCTATGTCTGTTTACTGCCTCTCCGATGAAGACAGCTGACGGAGCAAATCGTTTTAGTGCTTCCTGGTCTGCTCCAGCATTAAGTCAATTGGGTGAGCAGCGAAGTTCCAGCCAAGGCAGTGAACTGTTGTGCTGCAGCGGACCGGCATCAGTCGCAGAATCTGCTAAGACAATTGTCTGCGGAGGCAAGCTATAATAAGAGTTATAATTCTAACCATACCCACAGAAGGACATCTGACACCACTACAAGACAAAAATCCTAAATTATAACGTACACCCTCAAAAAATATCAGCAAAACCAACTTGCTACCTTCTGCTGACCACAGCCAACTACAAAAGGCTTTATAGTTACTGGAAAATAAAAAATTCTATCTTGGTGCCTTCCTCAGAAATAAGCATCAAGACAGAACAAACGAACCATCAAATCTCCCTGCTGCTGCAGAAAATAAAGAAAAAAATGCCAGAAGCCAATAGACTTACCCAGGCAAAAGGTTCGCTCAGTTTGTGTTGTACCATCTTCCTTCCTATACATCTATAAACTAAGGTAAGCTTCCTTGGCCAAGAAGATCTTTTCTTTCCCATACTTTTCGCCCCCAAACAAAATAAATACATAAATAAATGATACAGGGGAAGAGAGCTGAGACCTTGGGAGGCTTGAGGGAGCCTCATACAAAAACACAACTGTAGAACATTTTACTTGACCTCACTTTCCTGGGGCACACACAAGGCAAAGAGAAACTACACATGCATTTAAGGAAAACCGCAGGTTCCTAAGTCACTCTTACTGAGGTCTATAACAGAATATGCTGTAGACAAATAATTGTGCAGTAATTGCAAATAGCAAATGTATCAAAGAGCTCTGTCTTCTCTGTGTATTCAAATATGTTGCTTTGCAAAGCCTTTAACAAACAATAATGTAATGCTGATACAGTCACAATCTTCGGAATGACAAATAACTGTAAAGGGAAAAACCTTCTCAGATCCATATTCTCTGTACAGATGTACTTTGATCACTATTTGATTAAACTGAAAAACATGTCGTCCCCCCTCAGAAAAGTTTATGAAGCACAGATTATATCAACATCATCCTAGGTACATTTCATTTTGTAGTCTAATAATGCTCCAAGTAAGAAATCCCTGTAAAAAGCCTACCAGTCAGTACCTGAGCTCAGAGGAAAATTGGACTGATGTTGTAAAATGTTTCTATTGTCAGTTTGTACTCTTTGTCCTAACTACGTTGGAAATGACCCAAACAGGGCATTTTGTTTTCAAATTTAGCATAAGCAAATTTGTAAGTTATCAAAATATAAATTGCTTGCTTCCAAAAAAAACCTGGGCACTTCTGTGTTCTCTCATATTGATCCTTCTTATTAAAGGACATAAAGTCAGGCAGTATGCTAATAGAGCACTGCTATATACTCCAACATGATTTAAGATGTACTGCTACACAAAGTCCAGAAAAACTCTTACACACCAAATGTTACGTGCTCAGCATGGATCCTTTCCCTACTTCTCTACTTCAATAAAAAAACAAAAAAAAACCCAAAACAACAATTTTGGCTGGAACATCCAGGCTTCTCCTCAAGTCTTCTAGAAGTACCAAAATATATTTGAACTTCAGGTAAATGGGTAAAAGGCACCTTGTTTGTGACTCATCAAACCTACTGCAAACATCTCAGACCTCCATTTACATTCAACACTACTGATTGCTGAAAATGTCCACAAGAAGAAGACACAAATATTCCACATAGTTTAGTAAAATGAGGAAAGTGTCCTTTAAAATGAGCTGAAGATGCCACTCAAAGCTCCCAGCAGTCTAAGTAATGTACTGCAAATAAGAAAAAAACATGCAAATAGCTAATCCTGAATATTTACATAACCAACGCTATAACCATGGACAAGTAGGTGAGACAAGTAAGTCTGACAGACCCAATAACTAATATCATCACGCCATAAAACCAGGGAAGTAATTGTGAGATACCTCCATGAACGTGGGTGGAGGATGCTACTCTAGAAATTCCCATTTAGCATTTCAGTGGGAATCCCCCAAAGGGAAGTTCACTAAGTGACACACCAGTATCTTCTTTTTTGAAACCAATCACAAACAGGGAAAAGATAAATATCACAGTGAAGGTTGCAGGAGATCAAGATGTATAAAGCAAAGGTAATTACACAAACTGTTGATCTTGTTTTTACAGATTTCAGAAAGGCAATCCAAGTCATTTCAAGCAGAAATTACGTTGACAGCAGGTTTTGAAAGGCAGTCCATCATTCACCCATAGCAAGTGCTTCTGCTGACACTGTACTTTGAGCCACAACTGAAGCCCAGTAGGAACTTCTGATAAGGTAGAAGACAGGCAGGGGGTAACAGTGAAAACCATCTTTTTGTAGGAAATAGTCATTGTACTTTCCAATACTCCTCATTTTTTCTTTAAATTGTGGTTATTATGTATTGGAAAAACATTTATATTAACCAACCGAAGAAAGCTATTTAGCACATTTGCAAATCAAGGGGAAAAAAGAATTGTAAATTAAACCATCATTTAGTTTGAAATGTTGTCACATTCCAGAATTTTAAAATACTAAGAAACTATTCAAAGATTTTAATTAATTTCCACTTAGTTTATATAAAATATCATGTACTATAAAGCAAAGTGATTACAAAAAAGCAAAACAACACTAAATTGTTCCCTGTTTTTATTACAGTTATATTTTTTGTCATTTCACTTACCCATGCTTCGCGCCATATATCTCCTTTTCTTTTCCTTTGCCCTTCTCTTTTATTTTTTCTTTCTCTCTGCCTTTACGTCGCTCTCTTTCACGAGACCCGCTATGAGTTCTCCTATGACTGGATCTTTCACTACTTCGACTATAAGAACGTTGACGAGGTCTTGATCGTGATCTACACAAAATCCATAGTATTAAAATGTAGCAGTCATACATTTTTCAGTCACTGTATGTTAGATGTTATACAGTCCAACTATTTTAAACACATTTTCAAATCATTTAGGAATTTAATACTTTTAAACAAAAATCTGCCAATTTACCGAAAGAAAAGTGAAAAAGAAAGCATTGCTTCTACTCTGAAGGAAGAATGCAGAACAAATTAAACCATACTACATAGTATTCACCCACTAACAAAGTAATCTGGTATTACCAAAGTAACCTTTGGAGCTACTGAAGAAGGAAAGGAAGGAATTTTTTTTTTCTTGAGCATTAAACTTTAAATTCTTATGTTCTGATCAATTTAGCTTGTATTTACATATTAAATACATTACTACTACTAATGATGTTCCAATAAAACCCAGAAAAAAACAGAAGTGACCTGTCGAAACCCCCATCTTTAGCCTGCAGAGCTGACACTTGCACACAGCTTCTCAATATCAAATTCAGATTTGAAACACACTTTGCAGAAAACCTATAAGTAGGCCAACCCTACCAGCCCAATAATGCAGGAAACTGCATACAGGTGCAAGGGTTTGTGCACATATTTGGTTCTTGGTTACAAGTTCCTACAAGGCTAGAGGATACTCTGTTCTCAATCATGTCATCATTCCTCTGTAATAAATGCATGAAAAAAGATCAAGAAGTAGTACAATATGACCGTTTCTATACATATCCAAAAAATCCTTTTCATTATTCCTGAATTTCTTTTACATTATTTTCTAAATTTTAATTTATAATTTATCATGAATCAATACCTCTTTTCTATGGTAGATGAGTAGCTATAGACAATGAATATTTAAGAAAACAGCAGTTCAAGTTTGCTCAGTTTCTATTACAACGTACATCTTCATAAAAGTTCTGATGGCACCTCATTGAAAACTTTCATTAAGTACTGAGAGGGCTGGGGGGGGAATGGCATTTTTTAAAACAGTATAAAAAGATTTATTTAGCACCTCTTGGAGTGCAAAACTCCAAAGGCTTTTAAAAGCAAAATCACATACAAAAGATCACTCAATTTAAAAGGCAACAACTGTTTAATAAAACTCAACAATAGAATAAGCAAAAGAAAATACTACATCCAGATGAAGCTATAAATTACATTTCGGAAGAATGTTGTTATTGAGTCTGGAATTTGTCCAGCATACTGGGGTTAACATACCTATTCTTGCCATTGAGCCTTTCAGACTAGCACTAGAGGTCAGAACCTCAGTTTTACATTTCATTCAGCAGATGGCATCTCTTGCAACACAATATCTCCTACTATCTGTCACACTATTAGCACTAATACAATAGATCAAATTACCTCGTAAGTGGCACATTATGAACTATAGAACATTTTCTGTCTCAAAGTGGATTTTTATTATGTCATCACAAATTAAAAAGCATCCATTTATTCTTTAGTCCTCAGGTAGAGGAAGTTTTGACCCAAAAGAGTACTCTGGACATTGGGTCTATTATTTGGTTGGCACAAAGACACTGGCTTTACAAGTATCACAATGAGGCAGGCACAGATTTACAGACCACTGCCCTATGGACATTCACTATTTAAAGGTAACCATGATTTCCGAGAACTCTGCAGGTAAGATGCAAAGTCAGAAACAATAAAAAACCACAAACAAACAAACAGCCCTGTAGCAACCCAAATCACCTTCATTTGATGCAAGGCCTCTCCTTACTTAAGGGTGTAGTCCTTCAAACAGAAATAACTGAGGAATCTAAAATATTTATTGCTAGAGAGTTTACTTTCTCAGCTCAAATTTGAACTTGATTTCACATCTACCTTTCACAAGTGCAAATTCAGTTCAGATTAGCTGGATGCTCAATTCCTAGATTTCTGTTCGTTCACGTGTCTAAGTAGAACAAATGGCAAGTATAATTTATATACAGAAAAGCAGCTTTTAAAATTAAAAGTAGACTTGCTGCATCAAATTTGTAATAATGTCCTTATAACAGCATTGACAAACTGATTAACATTTTCTTTACAGAAGCTGTCCCTGTTCTGTCATTTGCAATCTTTTGCACCCATAAAATTCGTTAGCCTCGAGTGATCCCTAATCATTGTTTCTCCTTTGGGTTTTACAATTATAGAAAAGAGCTGATACAGCTTGTGTTCCCTGTCCCAGTCACGCAGGTGAGGCAGGCAGATGACTATCAACGGGATATTACAGTGAAGATCTTAACAAAAATGTTAAGTTCTAGTCCACAGAAGCCATCTCTGCAGGACACATCAGTTCAGTCAATCCTTCAATTATCAGAACAGTTGATCTGGGCTGTAGATCAGCCCAGAGCACAGATGCAGACAATCCAGAATTGGCTTCATGCAGAGACAACTTCAGTTTGGTCAGACTTGTTAGCTCAGATAACAAGTTAGCACAGGCAGAAGGGTCTCGGGGCAGTTCAGGTGTGAAGTCTGGCTGCCTCCGTGGGCTGCCGACCCCCAGCCTAACCCAAACTGCCTGTGATGCCTTATTTTAGGGGTTCTATAGAGGGAACAGTGCAGAAAAAAAGTTGCAAAGTAGACCTAGCGTATTCTGCGGCACCTGAATCAACTCGCTCCCTCTCCTAGACATTTGCCCTCCGGTAGCTAAGATGTACGTAGGGTTTCTTTGCTCGGTACAGGACAGAGCAGCCAAGACGGGAGCGCAGAGGGATGCAGGCAGGCACACCCTAACACAGCCGCTGATGTAGCGCCACATAAACACCAGCCATGCTGACCTGGGATGGATCCACACCGAGACACAGCCTGACCTCCTCCAAAGATGAGTCTTCCTGGGTCTTCCATCATTGTACAAAGTTCTTTGCAAATATTTAATTTTTCATTATTTTCCCTTCATGCTCCAGACCTACAGCCTTCCCAAATAAAACCAACTCTACCTTCTAAGTTCATTATATTTACTTACACTGATTACAAACAGCATTTATAAAGCACAGATAAAGCAACTTAACTCCAAAAATACAGAAAGATGTACTAAACCCAGCTGTGAACAGGGGTAAAGCAAATAAGGAAACCTGAGGCAAAGAAAAAAGGAACAGTCTAACATTATTGCTCCCTTCAATTCCTGAATGCTAGTGAAACTTAGATTCTGTTAATCATTTTTAAATTAGGGTAACTACTGTGTTTCTAATGTTGTACAGCAATGATTACTTTTGAAAAAGCTTATCTTGTATTAATCTTTCTCCTTCGCAATGCATCCACAGTCACAGTAACAGAGGGCTATTAGAAAAACCACAACACATAGTTTTGTTAAGAAATTTAACAAATTAACAAATTTAAGCTGAGTCTCAACTCTTGTTTAAGACTTCTGCTAGTCTGAAAAGAAAAAAAAACCTTAGGGACTTCTCACACAAGTAAACAGGCATGAAAATTTTAAAATATATTTGCGTAACTATCTAAGTAGCAGCTTAGCATATTATGAGTTAAGATGCATCATGTAGTTTTACCACATTCTGATGAAACAAAGGAAGCACAGAGAATAAAAGACAACAGACATAAGATGGCAAAAATAAAAATCTTTGCAGTATAATTCTCTAGAACAATTTCATCTTACAGGATAACATAAGTTCTGCCAGCATTACTTCTAAAACTGAAGCAGAATTAACAGGAAGCCAGCAATAAACCATGTGAGAACTGCTGAGCTTAAGCAGGTAAGACCACAGTCATCTTGATCTCTGCTAGCGTGTGCACTCTTAAGAGAGCTCTCAGTTTCTATGAAGTGCCATAGGAAATGATGATTTGCTATGATTGAAGCAAAAGCCATATTTATATCGATATACTGAGTGAACGCTGCATCATTTCCAGAATCCATGAAACTGCACCTCTTTAGGCCATGAAAATGGACAAGCACTGAAATGTATAGGGACTCTGCAGTGCCAGTCTCACGGGGACAAAGGGGAACTGCAAAACATCTAGGAAATAAAAAGGCAATGGGTTTTGCCCACAAACAGGTTTTCCTTGCATTCGTCAAAAAACAAAATATGAGCTAAGGCGTCTTTCTCCCCAAACTGAAAAGCTTAAGGAAAGGACTGACAAAAAGAATAAGCAAAGAAGAAACCCACTTTATCTTTTAAAAAAAGGCATAAGATATAATCTTCGGGGGGGGGGGGGGGGGAGGATCAAGCATTTTAAACAGAAGAACAAAAATGAGATTATTGATTCAACAAAGTTAAGAAAACTTAAATAAATAAAGCTAAAGAGATTAGATGCATAGCAAGAAGGAAGCAAAAGTTATGCAACCCCATATAGCGAGAAGCCAAAACTATGTATGCAGAAAGCAAAGAAATTAAACAAAAACATTTAAAAAACACAAAGAAAGAAAAGCAGTTTCAGTTCCCATATATTCCCTGCGGAGCAAAGGCCACCATTTTTTTCTGTGCACTGATACTGCCAATAGGCAAGGCCAATTTGCAAGCTCATACTGTATATACACCAGCCATGGAAAAGTTCTTAATCTGGCCCGTGGCAGCACATTAACCTCACTGCTTACATAATCCAGAACTGTTTAAGTGTAAAATAATCATAGATTAGGTCCAGCCAAACTACTTCTATGCTTTTAGTCATATGACTATCAAAAGCCTGGTCTATTTATCCAAGCCTGGTCTCTACTTGGATAAAATTCCTGCAGAGAACAGTATTGCTTGGGTAGAAATGGTTTAAAGGATAGAGTTGAAACCCTTCTTTTTCACCTAAGTCCTAAAAGCAAGGACCATCCCTTGTTACCATTACATCTAACATATACACACAAAAGGATGAATCCCTGAATTTTGGAAAAAAATAACATTTTAATACATTCTGATTAAACTAAAACTCTCCCACAAAGTATGCAAAAGCATGTGCTATGTTTGTTTACAGGCAGATGTTACACTTTTCCTGGGATTTATTGGTAAGTACTCCCAAAACAAACTGCCACCTAAATCTTCCCTCTTACACACAACTGTTCCAAGGCCCCCACCAATATTTAAAACCTGCGTAATTTCCTCCAGCTCTGAGGGAAGCTCCAATCTCTCTTACATCCCAGGCTAATTAAACCCACCTGTTAATACAATTCAAGACTAATTCTGCAACACCAAACACAAGCTTCAACAAACCAGGTGACAAGAGGACTGACTATTCAATGAAGCCAGGATTCCCCATTTAGCTTGGTCTTCCCTGAAACCACTGCGTAATAGTTAAGTGACTGTACAAACAGATACCACCCTGCAGACATCAGGATAGAATTAAGACAATATTTAAAAGCAAGTCTGGAATGTTGTAAGCTTTAAGTCTTTAATTTTGCAATCCAAATAGCTTTCTCTACTTAATTTCTATGCTGTTTCTTCCCCCCCTCTCTCTTCCTGTTAAAGAAAGAGGTAACATTCAATCTCTAACATCCACTTTTCTGTGCCAACTGCAGAATTTGAACAATGAAACCTCAGAAATTTAGGTCATGCTTTGACAACTTCGGGTAAGGCTACTGACCTCCCTCTAGTACAACAAGGCTGCAGGTAATTAAAAAATTAAGATCAAAACCAACAAGAAAAGTGACCCTTCATATTGCCTAAAATCCTCTGCGTACTTAGTAGTGTCGTCCCCCCGCAGCGCAGGCAGGGTTCACGGGGCAGAGCCTCTCGGTATCGGCAGACGAGCAAGGACTAACCTCAAACCAGAGGGCCATTATCAGCACCTTCACAGTGCCAGGCTTAAGCTCGCTGAAAAGCTGCACGTAATGCCACAGAACTTCATTTTACAGTGTGTTACCATTTTAATAAGACAGCTGTCTTTTTAGTTTGCTTATAATCCCCAAATCCTAAAATACCTGTTTTAAGAACACTTCATGCAAACTTCCATAAGGCCTATATTAAATCCAAAATAGGCTCTTGACAGTGGAAGATAATTTCATAAAGTGAAAATTCAAGTATACTAAATTTGCTACTCAGTGTGTAACAAGCTGCGGTACATTTCCATTTGTCACACAAACAAATTCACCTGTGTGTCACTATGAATTACCATTGAAATATCTTGTGCTATATACCAAACAGGAAATAAAGACATAACTTTATGAAATGGAGCTATGAGAAGTCATCTGTGCCAAGAATTCATCAGTAAACAAAAACAAAAAGTCCACAGATCAAGCAGAGAATAAAGGTTTTCTATTTTACTACTGTTGAAGAATAAAAACAATCCCGATTATTGATATTAAAGCAAGTCCCAAAGTGTTCAAATTATAGAACTACTGGAGGGGGAAAGAAAAAAAAAAATCATTGAGCTGGAGAGTAGACTGCCAGCATGCACACCCCCTTCCCCCCAAACCAACACACACAAAACACCCACCCACCATGCCAAAGGTTAAGTCATTTAGTCAAGTTCAAAGATCTTCAAAGAGTTCTTAGATCCAGATAAGCCCATATGTTACCAAAATTCTGTGAAAAGCTATTACTTTCCAATCTGCTTTTCATGTCTAAGTTACAGAACACACAGATGCTTGGCATCACTCAGTATCCCTAAATTCTCACACCAGATAATCAAGGCTCACCAATAACTTTCCTATCTAAAATCCTAAGAAATGTCTTTATTCCATCAACACTTAGTCCACTTGTAAAAATTGAAAGTATCCATAAAAGCCCATTCAGTTGCTGCACAATAAGTGTTAATTTGCTAATTTCTTCACAGGTAATCAATTAAAATGTAAAATATTGGATAAAATTAGTTGCACTAAATTTAACAGCTGCTCCATAAGCATAATTAGTTTCACAAGGGCCATATGTATTCTGAACAGAGACAGAGTTGAAACAAATAAGCAGATTTTAAAACAAGTTTGAGGAAATCTGCATTTAATTAGCAGGTGGGCACTACAACTGCATAATGTTTTTATACATTTATATTTATGAAGTGACAGAAGATCTAAAGGCTTTTTAAAATGGCGTTTATTGTTTGAATGGGAACTGTTTTGCTGCATGCTAAAGTGATTTAAATCCTTATAGCTCTGCTTTGAAAAAATCATAAATGGTGAAAGAAAACATGTGGAAAACTGTAAAACTAGAAAGAATTTGCGACAAAAAGCAGATACACATACCATAACCAAAAGGAAACTACACTTAATTAAATGTACACTACATCTGGAATATCAGCCTAATAAAATGTGAAACTATTAATTTTCATTGTTCTAAAGGAAATGAGGTCAGTGTCGTTTAGTATTTCCCCAATTATATTGCACTAAAGCATTGAACTGTATCTTATAGGTACAAGCTAATCTTTTCAAAACACTACAATTTGAAAACAGTCACTGAGGTAGACTTTTTTAAATGGAAAGAGGAATTAGAGCACAAAACCAAGACAGCTCAAATGGAGGAAAACAAGCGCTCCTTCAGTGAAGGTAAATTTTTAAAATATAAGCTATTTTGTTGGCAAACAGCAACCACCACTCAAATGAAAGTTTCTGAGATGTCGAGTTCTTCCCTGGCATTCTTCTAAGTATCTCTCAGCTGATACAATTCTTATTAGATTATTATGAGCTCAATAGCCACAAACAAAACCCAACAAATTCATGCCTCTAACACTTCAGCAATAAATCAAAAGTCTGGGAAACAACAACGAAACACAACTGCATTGCATCAAACCTGGATATTCATATTGGTAATAAAGACATAGTGCAAACACACAACTAATTGCAGCAGAATGGCATGTTCTCTTTCAAAGCGTATTAAGAGCAAGTTTCTTGTTTAACTCAACTTCACTACTAAAAAAAAAAAAAATAAAGTCATGGTACAAGCTCTTGGGGAAAGTAATTTCAAGCATCAATTGTTCAGAGTGTAGAAATTATTAATACTGTATATATATTTTTAATGCAAATATGGCTACCTCTATAAAACATTTCAGGTCACTATTAGTTTGCAATTTAAAAATGCATGCATTTGAGGAAATTAAATATAGATAATATGTATGATAACATGGTTTCTTTGTTTATTGTTAAATATAAGGTGCGTGAAGATGAAAGCAGGCAGAAGCAGAGTCAGCTTTTAAGTCTGAAATGAGACTGGTGCTAAGAGGAAAAAGAAGTTTCAAGCCAGCAGTTTAGACAGTTGGTAAGTGACAAAACAGAGGGATATTAAAGATACTAACAGTATCATCCATAGTGCCAGAGAAAACAAGATGAAATATAAACAATAACTGGAATAATCAAGAACCCTGTTCGCAGAACTGAGAAAATGGATTCACCAGATACAGGCATCAACTTGGTTCAGCAATAAACAATTCTCTGCCTATAAACTACATTAATTACATAATCAAACATTTGAGGAAATAATACCCAAAATTCCAGTAAGCTCTAATTAAAAAAAAAAAAAGTAGTTACTGACTTGGCATGAACAGTACATAAATGCAGCCGGACACAAGAACACATAGAGAAGACACTAGAAGAAGCAAGTTTTGTTTATTCTCAAGCAGCTTGTCTGTTAGAAATCGCATTCTCCAGACTACAACCTTCTGGTCTACGTCTTCTCGCTTCCAAAGAAGACAGAAGTGCCTTCTTTGCCCCAACGCCTTGACTATCCTACAAAGAGTCTCCTTACAGTAGCTGAAAGACTCTAGATCCAGTGCTGATGACGACAGCGGATGTCTGGTTCAGCATGCCCACGTCACCACAAAGGTGTTGGAAAACCTACAGGAGATCAACAACTGGGTGAAAAAGAACTGGCTCCAGAAATACATAAAGTTTCCTTAACTGGAGCTTCTGGGTCAGCAGTCCTTTGCTCAGAGACTCGCTTCTCGTGGAGTTCGGGCAGAACTCCTTGCCTGAGGAACGGGTGATAGAAGAGAAGCTGACTAGGACCCTACCAGCTGCGGGAGCACTTTGACAAAAGCCTTCACGGAAAACTAAAACCAGAAAACAGACTTTACTAAATACTATCTGAAAACCAGAAATAGAAATCATAGATTAAACAGCTGCTATTCAAGCATGGAGATAAACCATTTGGTTTTGTTGATGTGCTTTTACAAAATGCCTAACAAAGCTAGTTACACTAACCTCTACGTAACTATAACTTGCTTCCTTCATCAAATGGCTCACTTGAGGGGCATTTCCTTGCATGCAGAAGTGTGATCTGCTTGAGAAGGCCAGACACACATTACAGATATGTTTTTACGTATATAAACTAACTGCAGCGTTATTGGATACACATTATTTTTGCATTCGGCACAGAAAACTACACACGCTATTTTTTCAACAGGCTTTTTTATGCAGAGGCAGTATCGTGGGAGCAGCTGTGGCCAAAGTGTAATGAAGTGTGTTGGCTGGGATTTGGGAAGGGAGAACAGCTGTGTGAACAGCTCCCACTGATCTACTGGAATTGCAAACTGTTCCACTCCATTAGTGATGGCAGGAGGGGATTCTCTCCCCACTTTATTCCTTCAGCTTACACAGAGGTCACTAATTGCCCTAGATAGTACTGGTCCAAAGGAGCTGAGGATCTTTGGCCTCAATCTTTATCAGGGGGAAACATGCTGTATCATTCATTTCCCTTGTTAATCTGTGTGAAGACTCTGAACTGCCTCTCTTTGCTAAGATTTCGCCCCAAATTAGGACTGTCAGTTTAAGAACACATCTGGTTTTACATAAAGTGAATTTCTTTCACATCTTTCTTTTCTTAGAGACTGCCTCAAAACAGGACTTTTTTCTAACCCTACATTCATGTAGCCATCTCATGACTGAGCAGAAAAAGCCAGAATTTCATTCTAATAATGCTTAGGTAATAAAATAACAAAGAAACAGAAGTTAGTACACTGTCCTGGCTATTAAATAAACTAAAAAAGCCACCCCTCTGATTCCCCATCCTTTCTCATTCAAGGCAGTTCTAGCAGTCTTCAAGTTCTAGACTTCACGGGCATAAAAACCACATGCACCTACACAAATGTATGCAATAACCAGCTGCATGGATACTATATATAAACATCCATATAAAATCAAAGTTAAGGTTGATGAGAGAATTATTATTCCAGTAATCCGTTAACAACAACAAAAAGTTCAAATGAGTTGACAATATCCAGCTTGTCTTCTGCTCATACAAGAGTTTAAAAGTTACTCGACTGCAAGGTGAGGCAAAAGCAAAACAGTTGTTAGTTTGCCATGCAAAGATAGCGGCAAGAAGGATTCCTTCCTCTCCTAACCAAATTCCAGAACTACCACTGCTTAGGTTGAAGAAAAAGCAACCAGAAGAAAAATGGGCTACATGAAACTTCTGTTCCTTTAGATTGTATAACCCTGTAGGAACGACTTCTTACATCTTTTTTACATTCTTAAAAAAAAAAAAAAAAGGGAAAACTTGAATTCTATATGAACAAATAAGGTAACATATTCTATTAGCAAGTAAATTCACCAGACTGTAATTAACTTATACATACACATGCAGTTATTCTAGTCTTGATACAGCTGGAATCTATTTTAAAAAACAAGGGTCCAGCTTACTTTCAGGACTCTCAATAAATACACCAAATTATTTGTTTCTACATCATGCAGGCATTAGTGACTCTGCATCTGCAGGAAGATCTGGATGTATCACGCAGTAACAAAAAAGGGTCTAATTCATTTTCCAGATGGAATCACTATCCAGGTAATTATTTGTTGTAAATTTGACAACACCTCCAATATTATGTTAAAAAGTTAAGGAACATAAATGAGAGATTTCAAGGTGGAATTTTTCACTTCCCTGGTGCCTCTGAGAAGTTCAGATTAGTTACAGGTAAGTGCTACTCTTCTGTCTCTCTGACAAGACCACTGTTTTATTTTTTGTGATTGTAAAACATCTAAGATTGAGGCCCCAGTCATGGTTCGAGCTTGAAGATGCTGTAATATTTATGTATGCTTATATCCACAAAGAGATATTAGACAGCTGAATGAAATTACCTAAACAGATGCTTGCAATCAACTTATACCATGGGATGCTAACTGTTCTCATAAACTGCAAAAAAAACCAAAAAACCCAACCCAGACAATTACAGCACCATCACTGTCAACACAAGGCACTCAAACCAGTAAGAAGTGCTAGGATGGATCCAAAACTGAACCAACAGAAAAAAAAAGAAAAAAAAAGTCAACATTTCTCTTTCTTCAACACTGCAGCAAGTTGCAGTACCATTTAAAAGGCCCCAAAAAACTGATTAAAGACAAGATTAAAGCATCTGCTTGACCTTAGAAACAAATACCTAATTCAAAAGACTGGAACTATCAAGACAGCCTTGATTCACATGGTGAACAGAGGTCTAAAATGACGCTTTGGAAATAACACTTGGATGAAAAGCTCTGTGTCTACTTTTACTTGACTGGTAACAAATTAAACCATTATTCTGTGTTCACAATTAAGGAAAATGGAAACTTTTTGCTTTAATTCAGTGATAACCAGACATTTTAGGTTCAAATTTTGAGATGTAAAAAGTTTGAGGCATTCCACCTATACTTTTTACCACAATAGGTTTATGAAGCATAGAGAAAGCCTTTTAGAATACCATCCTGTTTTCCCAGCTTAAAAAAAAGCTAAACCTTAACATATTTAATGAAAATAGCTGTAACTTGACTATAGGATCAAGTCTCTGAAAATTAAGTCATAAAAGGGCTTCAGAAACTTCTGAAACACACACATAAAAAAAAGAAAAAACATATCATGCCATACTGTCAAAATAATTTGAAGACACAACATAAATAGTCCGTATATTTTATTACTATTTTCCAATACACATTCTATAAATGCAAAGACAATTTTTTAATTTTCATGCAAGTTGGACGCCTCTTACTCTAATATTTTATATTTTACAAACACAAAGTAGATAGAGGAAAGCACAATCTTTTTTTATTATTCTCCTAAATGAATACTGAACAGCTTATTTGCTGGACACTGATGAAAAATGCATAGCTGACAGGCTTATCGGCCACAAAATCTGCTTCACTGGAAGTTACCACCTATAACCCTCTTGTGTCTTTCCCAAACCCAAACTCTAATGACTAACTAAAAACTCCAAGGAAGCAGGGGGAAGAAACTCTGAAAATTTCACTTAGTATTCTAAAAAAAGCATTTTCATCACAGAACCTGCAATTGTTACAGAAAGTATTGTAAAATAAAACATACCAAGAAGAGAAACAACAAAATCTGGATTGTTCTAAAAAAATACATAAAGCAACAAAACTACTTGATTATTATACCTCAAAATGTATTACAACTGCTCTGATCTATTGATAATACTGATCACAAACTAATTGATATTAGTCCCAGTTCAAATGGTAATAAAGATCAATTCCAATGTGATTTCTACATACCTATGCCTTTGTTTAAGATAAAAAAGATTCTCAGTTTTACCATGGAATTTTCTACTAAGCTTTGCTTTTTGTTTAAAACATAAAAGAATAAAACCTCTCAAAACCACAACAAAAACATGAAATAATTACAGACCAGCATTGCATGGCCTTCTTGAATCTGCAAGAAGCCTGCAACGGCAGCTACTATGTACTACACTCACCTCAATTTTGAAACCTGAAGGCAAGAATTAGAATGTAAACTGTATTATTTCCATCACTGAGAATATTACCAAAATTACGCAGTTAAGCCAACTCCAAAAATAAAACACTACCTATTGTGGCCTTCAAAACCTCCAGCAATTCTCTTCCCAACAGCTACATCACAACTCCCAGAATATTAACACCACTATGGGGAAGTTGGAGGGGAGGGAACTGGAACATAATGAGGTTTCAGAACTGAAAGGTGTAACATCTATTAAGCTAACGATGTACTAAGCAAGGAGAACTCTGCCACCTTCAAATGCCTCTTCAGTAGTCATTGATGTCCCCATGCCTACAATGACACCGCTAGCTGCCTGCGGTTCATTGCGCTGGCAGACAGTTATTTTACTGTTGTCTATTTTTCATGTCTCTCCAACTTTGTTTTTTCCCCACACCTATTGTTTCCTGCTTACTAATCAAACTACCAAGTCTTTGGGGCTAAAATTCTATTTTGAATACTCATCAATACTGCAGACAGCACACTAAGAGCTTGATCCCTGTCTGGCACTTTCCTATTATAAGTAACATAAGGGTACGCTGACTAACCACAGGCAATCAAGATATTACCATTCCTCAGATGAGATGATATCATCTCTAACAGTCTATTGTACTTCACAGTTGCAACGTACTAGAAACTTGATAACTTTGGTTACTAAGCTTCAGTTTCATAAGATGCACCAATCTTGTGATCGTATCAGCTTACTGTAAGATATGTTCTGAAATTAGGTCAAGACTTCATTGTATTATTCAGATAATTCGATCTTTTTAATTTAGCTGAAGCATGGGAATACTCCATAATTCAGATAGTTGACCGCAGTCTTCAGGAAAGCTTTCATCAGAATACTCGAGATCTTACTTTATCCTGTTGCCTGATCGCAACATTCAGACTTCTAATGCCCCTATCAGGCTAGGGGTGAGTAACAACGCAACCCCTAACTATCACCCCTCTGAGTGAGTGGCTCTATTGACTTGGACTTAAGATTAGAGTTGCAATCTAATGCACTTTTGCAGTCTGCGGCTAGAAATCTGTTGATACACTCCGATTTTACCAAATACCTGCTCATTGGGTCTAGCAGGCAGGACAATCAAAGGTGTAAGGCGTGTAACTTTGTCTTTATCCTGTAAATCAGATATAACCAAGGACCCCATGGGGATAAGTCGCTGTTTCTCTCCTCAGTGAGTGGCTGAGCCCTATAACAGCACTGATACACATGCTTTTTCTTCTTTCTATTCATGTTGATCCCACTACCTCGTTTTGATTTACAGGGTTTTCACAAGTAAATTTAACAGTAGACTGGAATCATGAAAAAGACAACCCTTATATTCCAATTAGATAATTAAAATTCTTGATGACAGAGACTTAAGGAAGAATAAACAGCTGACTTGAAATTAATAATGGAGAATAAACAGATAATAATTTAAATTGAAGGCTTGCTTGAAATTCGCCTACATTTCTCATTTTTCAGACATATTTCCTCTTTGCTCTTCCAATGCCCTATCCAGCAGCTGCTGTTTGCCCACCCATTGGAAAATAAGACACAAAGTAATGTTACCAACAGAAAGCATGTACATTTTCAATACATTCACATTTTTGAGGAACAGACAGCTTTCCAAAAGAACCCTTTGAACTTTTCACAGACAAATAAAGCAAAAGATTCAGGGCAAGAATAGAATTAACAACTTTGTGTGTGTTTGTTTGTTCTATCAGTTGTTTGTTCTATCATTTATTTTTAAGTTGTAGCCTATAGCACAACACTGGGCCAGAATGGAGCATTAGAAGCAGCAGTGGGAAATAATACCATTTGGCCATTTTCAACTCATTTTCAGAGGAGGAAAAAGCCAAACAAACCAAGAGTTATTTAACATTCCCTAATTCAAACCTTAAGGAAAGCAAAAATGATATTGATTCCTTGGCAAAAGTCTATCTTTGACTGGACAGCTCGGCCTTAGGGAGTCTCCAGCCAAGCCAAAGCAAAGGGAGATGAGTTATGAGTACAGGACACAGACTGCCATAGCCCATAGTGCCACTTTCAGAAGTCATCGCTGAAGAGGGACATGACATTTGCCTACATGAATCTGACTACTCTAACTTGTGGAAGGGACATGACTAGTTTGCTCAATGTGGGAAATTTTGTATTTTTTATTTACTGCTTCAGTTTAGCCATCTACTTGAAAAATATTAAATTTTCTCTTCTCTGGTTTAGTAGGAGAATCAGGTCCAGATACATTTTGGAAGCTCTCACCAGAAAGGGAACAGGCCTACCTAAAATTAAGCCAAGTTGTTTATTAAATTCTTTTGTAATGCGCATTTTATTTATTTTAAAATATGCTAAAAAAAAGATTTTGTAAATCTTGACAAAAGATCCCTTCCTAACATATTTTCTTGGTTTGTAGTCCTCAGCTGACATAACAGTACAATCTTTACTTGTACACCACATTTTTGTTATAGGATAAAGCAACTTCACTTAAGCTGTTAGAATGCACTGCCTTAAAGAGTTCACAAAAGATTAATGACTTCTAGCTAGCAAAAATTGCATTTTGTTAGTCAAAAATGAGATATAAATTTATAAACTACCTGTCAATGAACACAGGTCAGTCATATTTTCTCCCAACACACAGGAAAAAAAGAGATCTAGACCGCATTTGCTGTGAATTTCACATGGCATAACACTATTTACCAGTGCCCCAATGTTGGGTAGTCTGCAGAGAAATAGCACAACATCAATACAAGAGTAAATTCAAGTTACACTAGGAAAGATGACTGCTTTAAGATAGAGAAAAGTCCAGAGGAATGGGAAGCGCTGGCCAAAGCTGCTCATCGTTTCAAAGCATGCTGCAGGTCCCCGACAGCAGTACTCCAACAAAGCCCCGTGGAACACAAGCTGATCTTCCAAAGCAAATCCCAAAGGACAGCAGGAAGGACCTCCTGTCTTCAGGGGGGAGGACATTCAGTACAAGGACTGACTTTATAGAGCAAGGTTGGCAATGGAGTCCACTCAGAACCCCAAATTCCACACAAACGTGTTGATGTTGAAATTTGGTAGTTACATATATGTATGTTTAAAGTTCTGTGAACAGTTTTAGAACATGACAGCTCTACTCATGTGATTCCCATTGCACTGCCACATTACGTCAAAGAAAAATATACTCATCAGTAGTTACAATTTTGACTAACACCAGTATTTCCAATACAACTAATCAGAAAGATCAAAGGCAGATTAAAACTGTTGTTTCACTCAGAAACGTAGTTCCTAGTAATAGTTTTTATAATCTACATAGCAGCATTTCCATTACCACGTATTTGATGGGACTTCATAAAATAAAATTCCTAATGAGTATCAATAAGTAAGGCTAGTTGTATTTTATACAGTTTTTCTGTCTTGAATATTTGTTTACAAAAGTGATCTCTTCTCAAAGATTACCATTATAAAAGTCTCAAAATTAAAACAATTAAAAAAAAAAACTTGAAAGAATTCTGCAGCTTTCCTTAAGGATTAGTTTATATTTTAGTTTATGCTACCACAATTCACTTGCTTTAACCCTTTATCTGTTATTTGAACTAGTATTTCATGAATGAATGACTTTTTTGCTTTTTTAAAATGAATAACTATTTTCAATCTTACACTACTACCAAATCTGAACAATTCTTTTTTAAACTTATGTTTTAACATTAAATTACTAGAACCACATTTTTTGTAGCAAAAAATGGCAAAGCTGACCTTTATTTTATTAGCCTACAATTTGCTCACCAGTGTTTTCTTAAGCTATATGAATGGCTTATGTACGCTGACAACATCCCACAGATGGTTATGATTATGTTCAACAGGACAACGCACTCACTGAAAACTTTCACAGACGCTTACCTAATGGGATGTCACATTAAATCTGACATAGTAAGATAAAATAACTACATACTAATTATAACATCTCAAAAAGGTCATTTTCAAACAATAGTCACAACATTTCTAACGTAATTATTGACAGAACCGGCACACTAACAGTCATGTAAGAATGAGTTTTTAAACAAGTGTGATTATTACATAGTTTTCTTCTGCCAGAAGATGTCCTTGAATATACATAGCTGTCAACATCTTGGAAATAGATGCCCCCAACTACAAAACTCTGGTAAACGTCAGAATTCGATTTGACTACTACTTGCTTCCTCTCTTAATGCTTAATGACTAATTCCTCAGAGATACCCTTAAAAGCCCTAAAATGTTGTCCTTGGGTAGAAACTTTCACTCAGCAATCAATCGGGAGCAAATTAGATGATTGTGTTGAAATGTACCGCACTGTTTAAGCTAACAAATGAATGAAGAAAGGTAGTATATCGGAACATATGCCACTACACTCAAGTTGCTAAAAGGGTCTGTTGGAAGAATATTTGGTTTCCAGTGAAGCTAATATGCTATAAGAAGGGACAGTGATGAAAGAATACCAAGTCATATGGAAATCCAAATATAGTGACAGACACAATTATTTTACTAATTGCTAATGAATACAGTCAAGTGGCTTCAAAAAGCAAAACTTTGCTTGGACTACTTCAGGTTTTGACCTCTGCATGAGCAAATGCATTTCAAACTGAAGCCCACCAAAATTGATTAACGGCGCCAGCCAAGGCCAGCATGTAGTTGAAGCTTTTTTCCATCTATCACATGGCCCCAAGGATAGTTAAATGAACCTTAAAATGGCTACAAACAGCTCAATGACTACACAGACTCCTGCCAATTAGAAATAATTAGGCAGTCATTTTGGTGGTAAGTCTTTTTAAGTGCATACATAATGATGCAATGATGCTTATTAGCGATCTCATATGAGCTATGCTCAAACAGCCTGGAATAATTATGCAACTATCACAAAGCCTTGCACATCTCTGTACTTCACCTTAATGCATTTAAAAATCCACTTCATTACCTCCAGTAATTAATCCTCCATTAATTGCAGGAAAAGCCCAGTTTACCGTGCTTCGTTTCTAATTATCTTATAAATAGTTATGGTTCTAATTAATGTGTTCATTAAGCTGAATATCTTTCTCAAAGCCATGCTCAGAGCAAAGGTTCTGCTTTTGAGAGAAAAAGCCTAACTAGCCATAAGGTGAGGCCATTTTGGTTGTATTTGCTTTTATTTTAGTATATTCAACCTCCTAATTGGCATTTAAAATCTAATTTGGAAGAACTTCAAGAAGACTATATAGTAGAAAGATAGGAAAAGGATTTTCTTTTTTTTTTTTACCCATTCTCCAATCAAGAAGCTTAGAGCTTTAACAGGAAAACTTTTAGCATATCTTTTTGATATAGACTGGTAACAGATTTTCAGTGCTATGCCACAGATTAATTTAAATTCTATTATGATTCAGCATACCCCTGCATGTTTCCATATAAGAGAAGCAAAAACTATAGAAGAATAGTTATCTAACAGTATAGGCATAGTTTAAAAAAGCATACTACTGCCCTTGCCTTCATTTCTAGGATATAAATCAGCAGTACAGAATTACAAAAAAATTGAATTCAGTTATTCGAGCTGAGCAGAATATAACCCTTCAAAGTCAATGAAAGTTTTTCAGTTTGCCTTAGTAGGACTTGATATGATCCTATGAAAACTGCAACTGAAGAATATCTTAAAATAATTTTTGTGGATAAGGAAACTCCATACTGAAAGCATATGTTTCACAGTATTTTGGAGGTGTGCATATAAGAATCTGCAGAAAACTTAAAGATTCAAAATAAAAAAACTTCTGCAAACATACAATCAAAATATTTAAGTTACAGTTAATATTAAAGCATAAATATTAACTTCCTATCTTTTCCTAGATTATTTTTTTTAAATACACATTATATTTAAATACATCTCTCTCCAGTTACACTATGCAAAAACAAACAGAAGTTTTCACACTTTTTCCTTATCTGATCATATATTTAACATAAAATATTTTGCTCAGATAGTTACTTAAACACTGTTTTAACAGTAAAAGGACAAAGGCTCTACATATGCCTGAAATTATCAAATTTTTGGGGGTAATCTTTTCTTCCTATAACATCACACCTTGGTAAAATCTGGAATCATTCAAGTCAAGTGCAGCTTTGCCATCGACTCCAAGAGGGCTAAAGTTTTATACCAATAAACCTTTATTAGGACCAGATGAAGCATTATCATCTATACATATTCTTGCTCTTGCATTTCAGGGAGACAGGGTGCCTTGCCTTAGAAACTGGCAACACTCCCTGTTCACAGTGCCCCCCTCTAGCTTTAAAATTGCCTCTCACCTGATCTCAACTTGAACGACCCAGGCTTGACCCTTTTTTTCCCAACCCAACCCACATTCTCCCTACGTGGGCATCTCACCCTGTTCTCTTGCTCCTCACTAAAAGAGAGCAAGAGAGAGCACTTTCAGACAGATCAGCGCACTGAACTGTCCTGAAGCATGATGTGAGAAGAGAAGAACAGGCACTAAAGGATGAAGGGACAATCACGAAAGTGTCAGAGCACCCCACCTTTCATCAGCTTAATCTGGCATGAACGCGCTCCGAAAGCGCGCTTCGGTCATAATATCAATAAAAACTGGCAGCTGCCTACCTGGATCTTGAAGTACAATTGATTTACATGGGATAAAATTTGTTTGCACAAAGGTACCAGAAATACTGTATGTGGCAGCTACGGTCCTACTCACAAAGAAAGCAGTGCCCTGCTACTGAGCAATGGTTTCAGCTGAAATCTTGGACAAAAGCAGTGAGCAAAGAATTCCAGGGCACGTATACCGATTTATACAAGAGTGATCATCTCTAAAAAACAAATCAACAACAAGAAGAACCGCTAAAGCAAGAGTCAGCAACTACCATCTCTGCGCAAAGATGGACTTTCACTGGCCTACAGCACAGCTAGGAGCAAAGAACTGTAACGCCTTGAGAAAAATAGCCCCAAAAGGCAGTGGTCCCCAGGTCCTGGCTCCCAGGAAGTTCCAGACTAGCTTCCAGCCACAGAGGCAAGACGTTACTGATGAACACCATCTTATCTCTCCGGTAGTTGATTTCTCCCAGGACCTGATATATTTCTAGCAGCATATTTAACCTCTAGTTTGAAAAAAGCATAGCATCAGGCACAGCGCACTTCAAATGCTGTTGCTGACCCCTGATCCAAGGTGGCTGGTTATAAACACAACAGTCTTGTTATAACTGCCCCTCATGTAACTTGAATAAAAACCACAAGAGTAATATACAAAGATAATTGTGAAGGACTACAGTAACCAATCTATTCATACCTAAAGTAAACATGGCAAGGAATCTGTGGAAGAAACAGTAATCCATCATTAAAACTATCGTGAACAGGGAAGCTGAATTAGGGTTGTACATGTAATCTTAACTCTGGCACATACAACTTCAGCAAGGTTGACTTAGGCACATTCAACAAAACGCAGGTTGAATTTTTGAAATACCTGGGGTTGACAGCTACTTGTATTCTACTGTTACAGGGTAACTGTTACTCTTGCTAGGTTTTTTTTACATTCTCATGAGTCCCATAGGAAAGACACAGTAAAACACTTTTTCGGCAAAAATACATGGTTTCTGCCAGCATCTTTTTGAACTAGTTTCTGTTACTGTCATACATTATTAGAATTAGAAAAAAGAATGAAAGATGGGAATAAAGTAAACAGTAAAATGTTTCCATTAGTTCTGCAATTTTGTGTTTCACATTTTGATAATCACTCTGGAAACAGCAGCAATTTACATAGCAAACAATGACCGTCTTATATTACCAGTGCATCTTTAAGACATCTGCTATATGTTGGTTTGCATAGCTGCCTCTAGAAACATGAGCTCTGCAGCAAAAAATAACAGATTCTATTTCATGGCCAGAGCTTTGAAAGCAGAGAAAGAGAGGATTAAAAAAAAAAAAAAGGCAAAAATACATAGTAGTTTAGAATGTAGACACATCAAAACCAAAAAGCTGATTCTCCACTAAGGGGAATCATATTCTTCTTGTCTTCTTGAGTACCTTTTCCCAATCAGAAAACTGAAGCATAAAAAAAAAAAACAACCCCCAAAACCACCAACCTGCAAATATGCCCCTTCCCAAAGGGAGAAATAAAAGGTTTTAGAAAAACAAGCAGCTATACTTGAAACACATTCTGTGGACATAACACCTGGACCGCTTTAGAAAAAAAAGTTTACATGTAATTAGACTCAATATTTAGCTCTAAATGAAGAGCACTTATGCATTCATATCTTTTTTTAGGGCTTTTTTTTTTTTTTTTTTTTTTTTTTTAACCAATGAAAGGCATCAAAGCAACTGTCACTAGCAGCTATCTGGCCTTATTGATAACTTAAGGGCCCTTGGCGTTGCCTTATGAAGTTTAATTTCCCAAAGCGGTCAATTAGATCTCGGTAATGTGCTCATTGGTGGGTTATTGCTCTAGGATATCTTCAGTGCTACTGCTTCACCTCTGTATCTTTTCCAGTATAGTCATGTAGACAAACTGTTAAGTTCCTTTTGAAAGAAGTCTGTTGTTATAGCTAAAAAATATTTTTAGAGACTAGTGGCAATACAACCTGTAATGCAACAAGATCCTAAATAAAAACTGCAGGTTTTGATTTATTGTGGGAAAAATAAGAAATGGGATCTGACATTACCATCCACAGAAAAACTAAAGATCACATGAGCAAACTCAGTAATCTGAATTTCACTAGTTCTTCCCTGCCCCAAGCCTTTATTTGAAGTTTAATGAAAGAAACACTACAATATCTTAATTAAATATACATTCTAATGGACCAAAGACTCCAGACTTCCCCTTCCCCACCAGTAAGAAGAGAGACAAACATGTAATATTTACTCTGATTCCTTACATAATTATGTGGGTCTGTACAGCTAGTTGCATGCGAGTGTGTTAATTTGTGTAGCAAGGACAGAAGAAAAAAATATCCTAGGCAGCAGATCAAAACTTTAAAAGAATAATAACTCCAGTAGCTACTACCAGGCAAAAAAAAGAAGCAATGAAACATTTCAAAAGAAATACTCTGATTAAATAGCATTGCTTGATTTCTTATAGGACTTTTATCTGCTTCTCTTCGGAAAATTCTTGGATCCATTTCCAAAGGAGGTATTTCCAAAGCATTTTTATAGATTAAGACAGCTTTTCAACACTGTCTGACAATATGTGCCCAACCTTGCGCTTCACAGTTGTCTTGTCATTTCTTGTTTCTTTGAGCAGATACACAGATAGAGCCATGATTGTACCCTCTCCCCCTGTAGCTATGTCATTGCTCTGACTCAATACTGCTATTGTTACTCAAACTTCACTTCCTAATTCCTTCCATCTCCTTCCCATCAGACAATAAAACTCATATTGTCTGATGTCTGCAGGATGGGCAATTCAGAAAACCTTCACTTTCTTCCCTAAGCCTTTCCTTTTCCCCAGAACAGCTAACATCACCTATGTTAACACTGACTCCAATAGGCAAGACCTCTACTCTTCAGCTGAAACCAACTTCAACTTTAATCCATACATCTGCATCATACTTAAGTTTAGTCTTTCTTTACAACATTCTTAAAAATCAGTCTAAGTCCACACAACTGCAATTCATCTTATTTGTGTGATGATCTTTGCCCACTACTTGAGCCATTTAATTCTCTCCCCCCCCCTTTTTTTAATTAATCTCTTCTCTACCTCCTCCTGTTCCTCCATAAACTCTCAGCCTAATTTGCAAGGCCCCTCCCAATTTTTTTCTTTGTTTATCTGCCATTATCTCGTCTATTAGACATTGCTGCTGACATTGATGTCTACCTCAAAATGTACATCCCTTTTATCTTCCTCTCTCCCAAGAACCTTTATTTTCTTTTCAGACCAATGCTGTTCTAGAAAATCCTTCCTGAAGTTGTTCATAATTAAAACTCTGCATTGTAATCTATTAGAAGCTATCCACACCAGCGTGTGCTAACCAGAACAGATACAGCCCATAACTAAAAGGAAGTTTTGAACACAAGTTAGTATAGATTATGTTTTGATCCAACACTTGTTATCAGCTGGAAGATTTGATAGGCCAGGATTTTAATTTGGAAAGACTCTAACACATTAGTACTACCACAGTAAAATAATAAGATGCATGGAAAAAAAAGAGACTGAAGACAGACCCACTCCTATTCACCATTCCAAGTAAAGCAAACACAAAAGCATTCAATGATTATATCTTTGAAAAGTCTTACGAACAACATTTCACTGTGCAATATCGACTCTTGACTAAAATATTTCCTAGCAATGGTTTGGATTTATTTTTAAGAAGATATTAAAATATGAAATTCTCAAATACCAAAAAGAACCCTCAGGCAAAAGATGACTGACCCTTGCCAGTACTTCAAACTGAAACCTGCAAAAAGCTTAAGATCTTCCCTATACGGTGGCACACTATAAAGAACACAGGTAAACAACTGATACATAGCAAGGATTTACAGCTTGCCCCAGCCACGAGTATGTGTCTGTATGAAGCTATGACCTTTCAGAGAACAGCTCAAACCCAACAGCAAGAATCTCTAACTTCAGGGTAAGCATTGTCTAGTGTTGTATTTGTGTTTGAAGCAGCAGTGTTGAAAATGCATCTAGGAAAGGGGTGGTGGGGCATTCTTTTCTTGTAATTCCACCATCACTGTGTGTCATAAACCAGGCAATGCAAATTACACTATCTTTAGGAGATCACTAAATTTGTAAACTTGACTATTCAGTATGTATACCAAGACAGCACTATTTTAAAAAAATTAATGGGGGTTTACTATTACTTATCTAATGACCCTTTTCACATTGCACTTCTCTGCATGACTAGAGGACCCTATTTTTAAATATTACAAACTCTAAGAGCTAAACACAAAGAATTCTGGCAGGCTATGAGGCTTGAACGTAAGTTAATTCTAGTTTACATTGCTAGGATAATGGCAACTTCAGTTAACGAGCTGCTTTTTCATACCAAAACCCAAGTCTATTCCAAAGCCACCCATAAGAAGTAGGTCACCCTGCCACTGGACTGCAATAAGATGCACACATTTCAATAGTAAATCAATTAGACTGGAAGAATGGTAAAGAAATAAGATGTAACCATGTACCCACACACACACTGGAATAAAAAAAAACAAAACCAAAAAACAACACACTGATCAAACACTGCCTTCGCTGACAGTCCAAAGGGCATCAATTCTACATACGGCATTACTTTACACATGGTATTTTCTCTTCTTAGATATGTATAGATGTACTAGCAGTTATTGTGTCAATCTTTAAGTTGAACTGTGTTAAAGATATTTCAAGGCAGCAGTTTTCAGTTTAACGTAAAGGGAAAAGCCAAAAACACTTGGCAGACAATAAAAACAAACTTGCATATTTAAAGGCAATTATAGTGAAATACTCTATAATCACAGAATTGTATGAAATCAAGGAATAAAGGTTAACATATTTTGGTTAATTCTATTTAAAGCTACATGAATTAAAAGATTTGCATTACAAGTTCTGATGTAAAGTAAGTATTTTCACATATGATTAACTTGTAGAACAATTGCAGTGAAAAAAATCTAAAAATATTAACTAGACCATCCACACAGAAATTATATGAAATCCGAGTTTCTCCATTCCAGAGAAGCATAATATTCTAATAAGAACTATCCTAATCTTCACCCAGCAATAATTTCAAGATGATATTATTATTCTCATTTCCTTGAATAATATCCATACTCCAGGGCCATTTTCCTTCTCATATTCAATATCATGCATGCTTGTATCAAGATTCCTTTCTTCATATCCTGTCACAGTATCAATCACTGCCTCCTGTCCACTCAATCCACTTTTGATTTATCAGCCGCCGTCTTTCTGGACTCCATAACTCGACCCAAACCATTTTAGCAAGACATTGACAAATAGCACCCAGTATCACATCAACCTGTTCCACTTAGTAAACTAAGAAACAGTAACTGTGACATCTCTGCATAAGTATTCCATTCTATTCCCCAGACTGATGTATATTAATGAGGAGATGGTATTTGAAATGCTTCTTCCACATCAGCATCTAATATGATCAAATTAGGAAATGGGATGATTTATTAAATTTCGTAGAGCTGAAATATTTCTTTATATCACTGTATGTGTGGTTTCAGAAAGTGAGCTGTTGCTTTCAATTTTTCTACTGAGGATGTGCCTGCATTTCACAGACGAATTATTGTCTTTAAAAAGATTGCAGGAAGGCGAAATGTTATTAAGCAAATGCTCAGTAAAACAAACTAAATCGGTTTTAAAATTCCTAATTTAATGTAAATCTTGGTTGTTTTGCTGAAATTCAGTTTGTGATCTTATTAAGTCATATTTGCATTGTACTATCTTGCTGTAGGACAGCTTTAAATTTATAGCATTACTAGGAAGCCCCACTTTTTTGACTCCAAAAAATGCATCTAAAATAAAATAGTTATAATATGCATAAGTTTTCTTAGCTTCTAAAATAAAGTACTAAAAGAAAAAAAAATTTTAGGTTACAAACAATACCTACTCAAAATATTTTTCAAACGTGTCATTGTAAAAATCTAACTTTTCAGATTAAAACTTGATATTTCAGTATTCTTACACAGTTGGAGCTCCGTAAATCATTCACTCAAATAACTTCTCTAACATAGGTGTTTTATTAAAAAAAAAAAAAAAAAAATTTACATTACAGCCACATATACTTTTACCAACATTTTCACTACCTTGAAAAACAAACTATCTTAATTTGATGGGGGACTGTGGGGAGAAAAGACATTATGGGATACAGAATTTGTGACACCTGCATGACTTATACCAAAACCAAATCCAGTGATTTAAAGATACCATGTAATGGATCTTAACTTCCAATATGAAATTAGTTTTCTAGTGTCAGTCCCATTCCCACTGGGGGGGGGGGGGGGGGCAAACAACAAAAAAACAAAAGCCACAGTTGCTCAAGTCCTAAAAAGGAAGGTACAACACTAATGTCACAAATATAAGTAGCATAGAGATGATCTTCACTTTATTGCTGTCTCTCATATTGCTGCTTTTCAGGTGGGTCAGTAGATTTTACTCCCTGCCACTGGCAATTCAGAAGTTGGAGATCGACAAGAATACTTTAGTGAGTAACACACTGTTTACTACACTAACACAAGGTGGTCCATTTTATTAGCTAGTTTACGTAAGTGTTTTCTCAGTACTTACCTTTAAATGTCTATGAAAATAAGTTGTCCCACCCAAGCAAAAAAATTAATTAATTACAGATGCCACATTCTTATAAAAATTCCACTTCAGCATTACAAATACATACATTTCCTAAGATAAAAATTGTCTCTTCGCATTTAACAGCTTTGGATGGATTTTTCTTGCCTGACTGCTTTTTTAAATTCATTTCAACTTCTGGTATCCACAACCTCCAACAGCAAAGGCTTCCACAGCTTAATTACATGATACCTAAGAACCATCTCCTTTTGTTTGACTAGGATTTGCCACCAGCTGACTGTTCACTTGATGCCTGCCCCAGGTCTTACATTGGAGGAGACAAGCAACACTCATTCCTAAATCATCTTTTCACACCTTTTTTTTATTATTTTATTTTTTTAAATACCCCTCCATCATATTCCCTCTTTCCCCCATGATCTCTTTTCCAGCCTGAAGAATCATAATGTACTCAGTCCTCTTAGGAAAGCTGTTCATACCTTTGATCAAGTGCATAAGGCAGATTTTGAGATAGCAAAGAAAGGAACTCTTTAGCATGGCTACGACTGCCTTAGCACTAACAGGGAAAACACAGGCCTCTAGTAGCAGCTTCCTGCAACCTATTTAACTCTTCTCCAGAAATAAGATTAATCCATGGCTTCTCAGTGTAACATTACAGCAGAGAGCAGACTTGGAAAAAAATTACAATAAAGGATTCAATGTGTCCTGTTGGTTTTAGTTTTAGGCTTTTAACATGCCAAAAGACCCTCCTATTATAATTTAGGATGTTATTTATAAATATTTTCACTGAAGAATGATGTCTGTGAATAGTAACATCCTCTAAAGTGACATGCAGCTATACCTTCGTAGCTATAGTACTGAAAAGCTAGTATATTTTATACATAAAATATTTTATATGCAGTATTTCCTAGCACAAATTAAATAAACAGTAGTCATGGTTTTAAAGTTTTAGGTGCATAATTTCCATATATTGCAATGATAATTAACATCAGTAAACCCCTTGGAAAAGATGACCATTAGGCTATGTCTAATGAGATCTGCAATTTATACTTATTACAATAAAAAAAGAGATCTTTAAATCAGGTTATTGTATTTCCTAATGCTGAGTATCTGACGTACTGAAAAACACCTTCATTTTCACCTTATTCTTTTGACATTTCATTGTTTTAAAACTGATTTTGTTAGCAAAACAGTGGATATTTACAGGAACATTTCTACACACAGCACAGTAGCTTATCTGGGGTCTACAGCTCAGGTGGTAAGTATACTCAAAGAGGGATCAGACAGTTTAAATAACCCAATTGCTACTACAAAGGCATTGCAGCAGTAAGTGTCCAGGCAACTATTATAATGAACAGCTGTGAATAAGTCATGAGAGAATACAAATAAAAGAAAGTGAAACATTCACATCTTTCAACAATTTCTCAACATTTAGAGGCAACAGCTCTACTCATCTGGTATATGAAAAGAACATGTTTTACTAAATTCTTAGTGCAGGTACACAAAATTACCTGGTTGAAGATTTGTAAACACATACCAAAAAAGCTTTGATCTGCCTGATACACTCAACAATTAATTTAAATTAATTATTAAATGCTAACAGTAATTCTGATATCCAGGGATAAACTTTACTTAAACTTCTTAATTGAAAAAACACACACACACACAAAAATTGAGCTCCTTTTAATTACGAGACTATGAAACAGATTTTATAATACAATTTGCAACAACTGATTAAGATTTAAGTATTTAAATTATGTTTATTATTGAAAATATTCATTTGTCACAATCCAATTTATGAAAAATTTCAGCACCATAGATATCTTTAAATATTAAGAAAAATTTGCATAACTAAATACTCATCTCTTTCCACGGGAAATACAGATGAGAAAATAACAGTTTAGTCTGATCTTCAGGGAGCCAATGTTATGCATGGGAGTTATGGAAATCAGCAATCAAAAAAAATCCACAAGAAGTTTTCAGATGATTACTGTTAAACCAAGGTGACCTTATTAATGTTTTTTGCACTTGGTCAACTGCACAATATGTAACTTATCTTCAAAGCCAACTGTTCCACCAGTGTAATGTAAAGATTTAGTACATCAAAAGCACAGCATAACGATTTCAAATTAGGAAGAGTTCAAGTGATAAGTAGTCCGGACAGTCAGTTGCAACCATTATTTCTAGTATATTCCAAACTCAGTAACTATAGGGACATTTGAAATGAATGTTTTTACAGTAGAATTAATAATTCTTTTTCCTAGAAAAGTCTTACCTTCTTGTTCTGCTTTTTGATCTTGATCTTTGAGACCTGTAGGATTTGCCTCTGCCCCTCGATCGGCTACGACTGCGTTTTCTTCTAGAACCATATGAAGAACTACTGCTCGATCTGTGTCTGCGTCTAAAACAAAACCATGCTATTAGTATGCTACTGCTTCAAAAAAAAAAAAAAAAAAAAAAACAACAAACAAACAAAAAAAAACCACAAACAGAATACCAGGACCAAAACCCTAACAGTTTACTTAAAAGGGACATACAAACCTGTGGTTTTTGTACTATGTTGTAGAAGCCTCGAATACCACTATTACACTGTAATAAGTAATTCACATACACACAGGCAATGCCTATCTTAAAGAGCTTATATTCTAACATATACATCCCAAGACAGAAAAAGGGTAGATGGAGAACCAAAAGTTAACTGGTTGGCCTAAAATCATGCAATACCTCAAGGGCAAAGCCAGGAACACAACCCAGCTCTCAACAGTTTATAGTCCCATGACCAGCTCATTGGAATTCACTGCCTTTTTACCAACTCTAAGGTTGAAGAAACATTTAGAACCTACATTCTCAGCAGGATTTACACAGAAATACACCATTTGGCATAAGGACTACAACTTCAGCACTAAAAGTGAAATTAATAAAATGTTAACTTCTGCATTGCTACTCTATACAATTATTTCCAGTCATACTATGTACATACATAAAATATAAACATAAGAATGTATTCTTAGGTGTGCATAATTTAAAATATTTTATGTATATATATATATAACCTGACAGATTTCAACTTTCGTAACATGCAATCTTTGTTCTGCTCTGATCCAGACAAACACCCCTCTCCTTTTTTTTAGTACTATTATTAATCAAATAATCAGTGTTAATTTATTCCATTTGAGCTTAGAAGTTTTCTCCTGAGTTCAGCCAGGAGTCAGAAAGGTATCTTCCTTTTCCCCTCCAACCCAACCTGCCCATTTCATTTATTCAAAGGATAAATTCTTACACACAAAGGAGAAACGTGGAAGCATAGATACTAAATACATAAATTAAACCAACTAATCCCAAAACTGAGGGGAGGGATACCTTCCAAGTCTCAATCTTAAAATCTCCTCTCCGTCTCCATCTCCCCAACAGCTAACTAAATAACAGTTACAATCCCTATGAGAACTTCCATATTTTTGGCCTTTATTAAGTTTGGTTAATATTAAAATATAACACCATGTAGAAACACTTCTGTAATTCAGGATGTAGTCAATGTGATGTGTGCTTATCTAGCATAAGGGAAAAGGTGCTATATTATGTACAAGTAGTGCTGCAGTAGTCCAAACTGGAAAAGATATATAGGTTAACTACTAAAGAACAGGTCTTCATTTGAAAAAGGAATGCCGTGTTCCTGCTAAACGAAGATGAACCACAGTAATCTTGAAGACTGCTGCTTTTGATTCTTAAGGGTCAGGAATAAATCCAGCAGGACCCCAGCGTGTAATAGTGACTTAACTGCCAGGAGCAAATGCCCTAAACTAAGGGCAAAGCAAAGGTGCCAGCCAGATCCTAAAAGCAGACACTTTCGTCTCTTCTGGATTCAATTTAAGTCAACTGGTCTTCGTCCAGACTCTAATCTCCCTTCAAGCTCTGTTTTTATCTGCGAGATAGCCATGCCTGCACTGGACTAAAGAGATTCATAAAGCTGCGTGTCATCAGCATATTGTTGGCATCGAAGCCCATGTCATCTCATTGTGTCCCCTAAGGGCTGTATGTAGATGCTAAGCAGGAACAGAAGAAAGGAGGGATGGAAATGAACAAACAAGAAACCCCCCACAATCAGCCAGCGTGCCCCTCATTGAAACACACTTCTGCCAACTAAAGAAAGGTTTGTCAGGAGCAGTTGCTAATATATTTACAGGGCAGCTAGACACAATGAGTATTTTCCAGCTCCACTTACTAATAAATTGACCACCACGTGTTCAGTTTGACTCCAGGATCACCACAAGTCAGACTGAGAGAAAACCAGGAGAGCGTACCTGATCTAAAAAGGTCAGGTACTGAAAGGGGCCTTTGATGAAGGAAATACAGTGTTAGGTCAAGTGAAAATTGGTAGATATAGCCACATGACCTGTGTTCTCAACACCTGGCTGACTACTGTATTCTTTACACTTAAAAAAATAGCAAGAATAATGGTGAAAACCAGCTGTTGCAGCAAATGTATAGACTGCTGTAATATCACCCTAAGTCTTTTGATTGAGAAAGTCTACCTTGTTGTCTGGAAGGACCTACTTGGTTTATTACAACAGAAAAAAGTAACAAACAGTGTAAAACTAATTGAATGAAACTACTTTACAAACTGGTGTTAATATATGAGCTATTATATTTCCAAAATGAGATTCCAAGTTCATTATTTAGAAGGAGGAGAAAGGAAGTTATTTTAGTTGGCTGGTTTTGTGTGTTTTAATAAGGAAGTTGCCTTTGGATCTGCATATACACTGGTTTTGTATTCTTGGAGGGGGGAGGAAGGTGTTTTGGGTTTTGTGGTGGTGGTGGTTTTGGTTTTTTTCTTTAGATGTAAGTGAAAATATTGCCACATCTTCCAAGATTCAGAGCAAACTTAGCTATAAAATTCCAACCTAGAACTGACTACACATTGGATTCAAATGCTTCTAGCTTTCTGCCATAACTTGAAAGAGCTCGATTTGTAAACAACTGTGACAGACAGTAAATTACTACAAATGCACCTTTTCTCATAAGAATGTGAACGAGACTGGAGATCTCGAGACCGCGACCTTGACCTTGATTTCCTTCCAGATTTTTTACGGCTGTACGTTCTGCTGTCTGAGGAGCTACTTGAAGATGAACGCCTGCGGTGTTTCTTTTTCCTTCTGCTTCTGTTCTCTTCTTCTGTGTCCGAGGAACGACGTCCCATTTTTAAACTACATAAAAACAAAAATTCTAAACTGTAAGAAAGTCTCTTGTCTACATAAAGTTGTTATATATTAAAAAAATAGTGTCTGTGCATAAATAAACAAACATATCATTATACGATTTTAAGTCATCATGTGAATAGAAAATCTGGTTTGCGTGCAAAAATAAAAATCAAGATTTTAATATAAGACATCAACAAATTCACGTTACCAAGTAACTTGAAATTTACACTGTCAGCAAATTTGAATTAATTTATTATGGTATCAACTATTTGTTGTAAATTTTCACAAAAGATATTTCACAACCATTTAAACAGATAAACGCACCGATAAAATCATTTCTACATCAGAACATATTTTCATTTTAGCTTATTTTTACATTTTTGCCTTAGATATTAATTTTTCAGAAATTTGGGGAGTAATGTACAAGATACTCCTAATATCTGATATTTCACTTTAAGATGCTAGGCAATCATTAGTACAGCATCTTTAATATGTTTAATTTACAGTTATAAATGAAGATCCATAATATGTACACAACGATGGAATGCAGTCTATTGATTTCAGCTACTGATGTGACTCTTGATGTCTTTTTAGGTTCTGCAATTTAAATAATGTACATTTTTGTCCTGCTTGTCAAAATTAAAACATGCCTTGAGAAAAAAATTCTAGGAAGTTATTTTTAAATTAATTTAAACTAGAGCTAGGTTGATTTTGTTTCTCAGTTTAGATCCACTCAACTTTAAATAGCTTTATTCCAAAATCAGACCTATAAACACTGAATTTCAGAAATATGTCTTGCTTGCCAGTCTGTTTGCTTGGACAAAGTTTACAGACTTTGATATCAGATTTGAAAAAAAATGGGGGGTGGGGAAGCTTGCCATTTATTAATTGTTGCAAAGACTATCATCTTCATTTGCAACTCCCAAGAGATCAGTTTCATTGCTTCACAATTGAAGAATTGTTGTATTTCTTGACTTTCCAGGCTGCAAAAAGTGCATAATGCTTTAAAACTATTTTTCTGTCCCAGTAGTATCAGCTCTATCCACCCAAGACTTCAAGACCCCTCTTCACACACACTTCAGCTAATGGCAGCTAGTAACAGCCCGTCTTCCCAAGAACAAACAGTTATTTCAAGGCTCCCTAGCTACTTCTGCCCTGGGAAAACAGGAACTCATAATTCTTTAACGTTCATATCAACAGCTAGATCACGGATATATTTTGCCACAATATCACCTGTCTTTAATCAACACTGAAACATTACAGGTCCTCATATTTCTAGCATAAACAGGTTGAACTTGTTCGTTTTCTGCATACAAACTTTTGCCCTTCCTCACACCTTTTACCACCTAGGCAGCAGACCCTAATCTCCAGGGTAAAGATTGAAAACAGAACAAAAGAGAAATTCACCACTTAAGTACGTTTATGCTTAAATTCACAGAAGGTTTACATGTGAATACAAGTCTTGATTACGCTAGGCCTTCTGGTCAAAATGCATGATTGAGCAAAAAAAAACATGTTTAGTTCCACAGTCTCTTAAACCTACATTTTTACCCTCAAGTTCCCAAGACAGCTAAAACTGTTTTGCACGCGATCATACTTGCTACAGTCCTATAGTGGTATACCTAAACACCCAAGCAGGCATGGGATTTGCAAAGTCAGGGTACTGTGACCAGCCTTCCCAAGGGAGCCTTTTGGGTAGCTACATTCAAACTACAATAAATATACAGACAATGCTGCATTTGACAGAATTCGAAGATTATGTCAGAGATGCAGGTTTGCTTGTCAGATTGAGACACACTCCTCCCACGCTGCTGAAGCTCATCCTAAGGACTGCCAGACCCCTGGAGCCAGGGCGAGGAAGCTACAGCGAGCGCAAGTCAAGAGTCAAAGGAACATCCTCCTGGAAAGGGCCAAGTTCTGGACCTGGCATCTACTTCAAGGAGAGCTTCCATATTTTACCCAACAGTTGTTTAAGGTAAAATACAAGGCAGTCCCTTAAGTATCTGGATTTTCTTTGATGTTCACTAGAGTTCACTCACTGCCGCAATCAAAACAGTAGCTACGTAAACTCATTCCTATGTAGCCAAATCTCTGTGGACTGCAGACGGCTCTTCGGCACGCAACTCGGAGCTATCAGTTCCACTCCTGCAGCCAGGAGTGCCTACAAATTAGCCGTTACTAAGCTTTGCTGCAGCAAATCCCTCTATGTATTTATTTCACTTCTCAATAGTTTCTGTTTTCAGCACTTTAGAGCTGGTCCTTCAGCTAACAATCTAAACAAAGCATTTTTGAAATATTCAACTTAAAACAACAAATCTCTGTGCACCTAAACCAGCAGAATTTTAGGAGGATGAACTGCTATGCACGAGAATTTCTTTTTTAAACAAAGTTATTTCTACCATCTTACTAAAGGTGTTCTGCACAGATTTTGAAAAAGACAGAGGCAGTACTTTAAAGACTATTTTATCTCATTTAAGGAACTAACACTTTAATTTACAATTCTGAAGAGGAATGACGATTTATATCAACGCACCGTCTTGTGCAGTCATTTTATTTTTTTTCCCCTCATAGCAAAAGATTTACAGAGCTCCAAGGTACTAACGGTTATTGAACGGTAAACTAAAGCTCTTCGAATATATACTGATAGAACAATCTTCACATGAACATGAACCTGAATCTCAAAATAAGTAGAGCTGCTCAGAAAGATGAAACTACGACACACAGATTTTAAGTTAAAAGCTCACAGACCACAGCTCGTGACAGCAAGATTAATGAAAGAGACCAGAGAAACAAAGAGTACAAAAGACATTTCTGCTGAGATATTCACCACTTGATGTGGATATCATTATGAGCCAGAACATTACACTTCAACATATATATCGTCTGTTGTTTAACTTCGGTTTTTTGCCATCAGCTTTCTCCCCCATTTGGACATATAACTGGATTAAGAAACCTACAAAACCAGTGAAACATGTTATGTAAATCTCAATTTTGTGTCTTCAGGACCAAAGAACAGCTACATGCCATGGCCTTTCTCTATTACAGGACAAGCCCTACAGCATACGTGCATATCCTTGAGCCTCAGGAGCTCCAGGAGCCCTGGGTTTACTGTGGATGAGCTACAGGACAAAGGCACATGGGTGACTGATGCCCTGCACATTCTAGAGTTTCCACTGGAAAAGACATTGCCAGAAGCAGACTGTTGATCCTGGAACAATTTGTGCAGCTGAGTCCTAGTAGGTGTCTCCTACTGGCATATCTTGGAAGTACACAGGTGACAGACAACTTTGACAGGCCCTATCTTTCACCAGGGTCTTTAGACCATCCCTTCAGTACATGACAACCATTTTCCTGCAAAGACACCTCTTCTAAACGTAGCACTTGAGAGTATTCAATTATCAAGACCTGTAACAGGTTAGCATCCTTCCTGACTACTGCCTACTCCCTCCATATTCCTGAACAGACCTGGGAAAAGGGATTGCCAGCATTCATTGATCACAT